>NW_026614588.1:0-183822 GCF_030052815.1 Hevea brasiliensis | reverse complement strand
AGAGAGAAGATATGCCAATGAGAGAACAAGAGAATATTGAATGAAAACTTATAAGTGATCTCAATTAATCTCGAAAAGTTGAAGCGCTTTCATTAGTTGAAAAGGTAGTAAATAAAATCTTACATAGACACATTTTTAAAGTGGTTATTGTGATTAAAAAAGATGACCAACGGCTAGAAAAATTTTAAAAATTAGCCATTAGTTTCTCAAAAATTGTGAAAGTTGGTTTTAAAAAGGAGTTGTTGATGGTAGCAAACTAAAGATATAATCCTGATGTATATGACAAAAATATTATCAAGTGAAAGTAATTTATTAAAATTGAAAACAACATGAAAAATATTTAACTAGCTTCGAATGCTTCAAAATTAATTCTAAAAACTAGCCAACTAAAATAAGCTTTTGCCTTCTGTTCACTTTAAAACTTTTGAGTTTTTGAGGAACACTTGTGAAAATTATTTTGAGCAATAAAAAACCTTACAGATGATATAAAAATAATTTCCAAAGCTTTGATTTTTAATATTAATCTCTTAATAGGACACATTTGTCTATAATTTCTCGCCTTGTACATTAAGCCTACAAATGTAAAACTTATTATATTTCTTCCTTGGTTTTTATTCATCTTGTGTTATTTTTGGTTCATCAACATCAATTGAACATCCTTTCTCCTAAGTATTTGCAAAGCATACCCTACAAAAGTAACTTAAACACAGTGTATAAAAGGTTAAATAATTTTCGCTAAATTTTACTATCATCAAAATCAAGCTCGTTGGAGATTATGGGCGCAACAATTTTCTATGTTTAATGATGTAAATGTTCTATATATAGCCTAATTTTATTAATTTTCTAAAATTTCTTTTTTAATTATTTATTAATTTTTTAAAATTTCTATTTTAATTACATTAATTAAAAAGAAATTTTAGAAAATTAATAAAATTAGGCTATATATAGAACATTTACATAATTAAATATAGAAAATTGTTGGGCCCATAATCTCCAACGAACTTGATTTTGATGATAGTAAAATTAAAAAAGATCATCACCTGTGCTTGAAAACCCAAGTCTCCAAGCTAAAAAAGTCAATGATACAAACTATATTTTGAATTGTCAAAAAGCCTATCAAATGCTGTAATAAACAAAAACAAAACAAAATCCCATTAAAAGGAGGGGAGATAAGACATCTAACAATACGAGAACAGGACTCCGATATTAGAGAAATAATTTCATATTCATTCTTAACGGATGCAAATACGAAGATATAAACCCAAATATATTCCAAATAGACACAAATAAAGTTTATTTAAAAAAAAAACTAAAAAAAAAAAGGGGGTAATCACTAGTGAAAAATTTGACCCGTGGCCATCCAAAGTAATCTAAAGGAGAAAAGAAAGGAAGACAAGAAAAATGAGAAAGGATAAAAATTTATAGGGAGAAGGTAGAGTCTCTCTTTTAATCATGTTAATTTTTTTAATATTTAGCATAATTACATTAATTTCTTATTTTGATTACTTCATATTATAATAAAAAAAATTATTTACTTAATTATCAAATTTCGTCAGTTACATTATTGTTACCACAAGTATCTTTTAATCAAAATTTTCTTATTTATAACTAAAGTAGGATGTGCTATGTGCAAGAAGCTAGAGGCATTTGAGAATAAATTTTGGATGATAATAATAATAATAATAATAATAACAATAGAGCTTGAAATTTTCACAAATAAACTAGCTCATGCAGAAACAAATTAACAAAAAATAATTTGGACGAATATATATATTGAGCCTAATGACAAAAAGTTTATATGTTGAACAAATTTTGCCATTTTGGGGTAATTTGGGTCATGAAGTCGAAGTTGTATATATTTATATTGGGCCTAATGACAAAAAAACAATTTTAACTTTATATTTTTTAAAATTTTATTTTATTTTTTACTTTGTCAATTTTAACTAAACTTATTAATATTAATAATAATTGTAAACTATTTAATGAAAGGAAATGAAAATGCTTATGTAAAATATAAACTTTATGTAATTATATAATTAATAAAGAAAAAATTTTATTTATTTATTTAAATATTGATGAATATAAAATATTCTTTTCTTCTATAATATTGTATCATAATAATTAGAAAATAAAAATATTAATTCCAAATATTTTAAAAAATAATATTGTAGATAATTATCATAATTGATAAATAATAAAAATTATATTATTTTTTCCTACTAAATATTGTTATAAACTTTATATTTTAATTTTAAGTTAATATATAAATATATATATATATATATATTTTATATAATTAACTCTAACTCAAATTCGAACTTTGAATTATTAATAATTCAATACTTCTATTATAAGCATATTAAAATGAGACAAATAAAAAATAAAAATAGCATTAAAGTATTTTAAGCCTTATTAAAGATATAAAAGAAGAGAAAGAGGGAAGCGTTAATAGCATTTCATAAGAGGCATTTTCATTGAAAGTCGCTTAGTGTATTAATTTTTCGGAGAATTTAACTTAGTTTTATATAAAATTATTAGTGATAAATTATAATTTATTATGCAATGAAATTGTCTTTTATAACAATTTAAGATATATACTACAAATTGGTTTCCTTAATTTTAATTTTGTACATATAGCATAATGAATTCGGCTAGATATTAATTGGAAACATATTAATGAAGATGATATGTCTAGTATAATCTGAATATACGGTAATTATCACACGTGATCACTCAATTTTACGAGTATTTCATAACTTTAATTCCTTTCAAAAAACTCAATAAATTTTAATTTAATTTTATAAGAGTTATTGTAAGTAGAAATTAAAAATTTTTAATTTAATCTATTGAATTATTAACTATTTTATAAATAAAATTAACTAATTAATAGTTCTTAGTGAAAAGAAATAAAAAAAAAAAGAAAAGATTTGATGGCAAAAAGGGTAACTGAATGCATCATTTTATACATCCTGTTTTTTTTTTTTTTTTAATAATAAAATAAAATAATTTTATTTATAAAATAGTTGATAGATCAATTAATTAATTTAAAAACATTTAATTTATCATCACATTAATTTTTTATAAAATTAAATTAAAATTTTATAAATTTTATAAAAAAAGTTAAAATTTAATAACTTATATAAAATCACTTATAAAATTAAATGACTATGTTTAATATTTACCCTTCGAATATTTATTTATTTGGCGTAAGTATAGTGTTATTTGCATTTTAGTATTTTTTTTAAAATTTTTATTTAAATTTAAACTCATTATATATTAAAAAATAAATATATAAAATTTATATGTTTAATAAATAAATTTTATTATATTAAATTAACTTACACCAAAAAAAATATTGGAATCAGAATATTTTTCATTTACTAATTATATTAATATGATAAATATAAGAAAAAAAAAAAAAACTGCAACATCGCTCGGCTCCTGAAGCTTGTATTTACTGCTTGAAGCTTTCTATTTAATGAGGCTTCAGCTTGAGTGAACACTTATGCGAGTACCCTGGAGGTAGATGATGAGGAACCGTCTTTCCTGTCCACTGTCAATCTTTTCTGGCCACTACACCACCCTTTCTCTCTCTTCTGGTTAATGGATTCATCAACGAAGCCTGGCAATTTTCAAACCTTTTGTGGCAGGAAAATGATGGCATTATTTAAAAAGAAAAAAAGGAATATTATAATTATAAAATAGAAATCATAATTAATATAATTTAATATAATTAAAATAAATTAACGCAAATAAACAATCAGAAATAAATTGAGCAATACAATTTCTCAAATAATAACCTAATAAGGTTGGATTGATCTTAAAACCTACTAATTTTCGAAGCTTCAATCTTTATTTATTCATTTTTTTATCATTATAGAACGTCTCAATCTCAAAAAGATTGGGTTCTAAGTTCTAACAATATTGCTATTATCTTTTTATAAAAATAAAATTATAGATTTTGCTTCATATTGATTAAAGAAAAATGATTGAGTTGAATTAGGTTCATGCTAATAAATACATTAGTTAGATATAAATATATCTGTCTATAGGGTATTCTGAGTAGTTCAAATCATATAATAAATACCTTGTTAGATATATATATACCTGTCTACAGGGCATTCTGAGTAGTTCAAATCATATAATAAATAGATTTGAATAAGAAATTGTCCTAACTTACCTGCCTTAATTTATCCCTACTCTCAAAGTAGGCTTGAGCGCTAAAAAAAATCTAGGGTTAGCGATAGATTTTGTAATTGATTTTTTATTTTATTTTATTATAATTTTAAAATAAAATTATATGAAACAAACACTTTAGCAATGAAGTTAAGATTTATAAAATCCTTTTTTAATAGTAATAGATTAACATGCTATCATTAAAATTATTTGATCAAATTAGTAAATTAAAAAAAATTAATTTTTAAACCATGAGAATGTAAGTATGAAATTTAGTTAATTAATGTTAATAATTCAGAAAAAAAATTGTATATTGCCTTAGTTGGGACATGTACTAATAGAAAAATTATTTTCAAAACTAGATTGATTATAAATTAAAGATATAATAATGTAAAACTTGTATATTTATTGAGTGAGTCTCATAATATATCTTATATCTTGGACTTCGATGAAATCCATACTAACAACTTCAACTATTATTTCTTGTTACATATTTATTTCTGTCTATCAATGTTTATAACGTAGATGCTTTACTTAGACCACCGGGTTAATAAACTTTGGCACCCCTAATGTACCTCCAAACTAAGGGCCTCCCCCTCGAACCTATAATATAAGGAAACCTCTCATTACTAGATGAACATAGATTGGGTTTAATCTTACTGCTTATTGTGATTCAGATTGGGCTAGTTGTCCTATGACACGCCGGTGAAAAAAGAGCTGAATTTTTATTAGTTATCCTTCCATTAATAGCCACATTGAACGTCACACCTACTCTTATGGTTGTTTATTGTTGAAGAATAGTAATTCATACTCTCTTCTTGCTTTATCTTTCTTCGCAATTTCCATGTGCTTATATTATTTTGTTTTGAATTTAATTTTTCTTTTTTGAGTACCTCAAAAATAAATAAAAATAAGATTGTTAAGATATGAACACTGACATCCTATAATTACTTAATCACCAAATTCTTATTATTATTTTAATAGTCAATAAGATAGTCCGATTGGTCTTTCATAACTTTAAAGACATAATAAATGGAAAAATCTTGATTTTGAGTCTTTTCATTTATATCTTCTAAGATTATTTATTTTTATAGTGAAAATAGATTTAACCACGATCTGGTTTGGACTGTGAATCAAATTGGTATCGACCTGGATCAAACCCAGGAACAGAATGGGTCAATGGTTCCCATCCTTGAATTGAATTGGGTTCGTGCATGGGGCGCTGGTTATGGTTCCTCTTCTTGTGAACTAGAACCAGAATTGGCGGTTTGGTCTAGTTCTGATTCAATTTGAAATTTTTCAATTTTTTTTATATTTTTCCTAGATTATATAAATTATTTTGAGCATCTTCAATTTTGGGCCATTCTCAAATAACCTACACATTAATTTCTATGAAGTTTTGAATTTAATTAGCTTTTTTAGATTTTTAGGTTCAATTTAAAATTTTTAAAATTTTATTTTTTATCATTTTTCTTAGATTGTGTACATGATTGTGAGTGTCTTAATTCTTGGGTGATTCTCAAATAAGACATACAATAATTTTTATGAATTTTTTAATTTAAAATTTAAATTTTTAGGTTCAATTTGAAATTTTTAAAATTTTATTTTTTTAATATTTTTTAGATTATGTAGATGATTATGAGTATCTTTAGAGAATTTTCAAATAAGGTATATAATAATTTCTATGAATTTTTGAAATTGATTAACATATTTTAAATTTTAAATTTTTATTAAAATTTAATGAATTTAAAAATATATTCTTGCATACTTAAAGTTGGGATTAAAATGGAAATATATTAAAATTAATTATTGGATGGTCAGTTTAATCATTATTAGATGTCTGAATATAAAATTATTTAATTAAAAATGATTGTTGATATTTTATTTATAATTTTATTAAATTTAAAATTTTTAAAAATATTGGTTTAAAATTCATACTAAGCTGAAACCTCTTAAATAAAATTGTACTAGGGCTCAACTGAAACTTGAATTGAAATCGGATTGGACTAGGGCTCAACTGAAAACCCCAACTGAAGTCGTAACCATAGAAAACGTGATTTTATTTCAAAGATTTCATATCAAATAAATTGTTGTTGACCTCTGCTAAATGTAAATAAATAAAAAATAGAAATTAAAATTCTAATAATTGTGAATATTTAAAGCATTTATTTTTAGCCGAAAAAATAGGTGGCTCAAGCCTTCCTCTAAAGGCCATGTGGAAAGTGCTACCTTATTATCTATGACAACAGGCTGATGCATTAGAATGCATTGGCATGCATACGTGCCCAGTAATAAATAACTTGTTCATCATACGTATCTACTATTCTGAATACAAAGACTGGTTGCGAAGGGTAAAGGGCAATGGAGATGAACAAATTTAAAGAAGAAGAAATGGAAGATGGGTCGGAATCTGGGATGGGAAAAGATAAAGCAAAGAATCTGGTTTGGGAAGATGTCACAGTATCGGTAATGGCAGACAATTACTGCTCCAGCATGCTAATGAGCAAAGCTGCAAACTACGGCAGGAAATTGCTAAATGGGGTAACTGGGTTTGCTTTGCCTCGTCGAATTATGGCTATTATGGGTCCTTCTGGTTCTGGCAAATCTACCTTGCTTGATGCATTGGCTGGTTCTCTCTCTCTCTCTCTCTCTCAAGTTTACGTTATCTTATATTAAAATATTTAACTAATAAATAAAGTCACAAGGTTTCAAATTCTAGACATTTTATGAGTGAATTCCAAGAATAATTTTACATCGTTTTTTAAATTGGCAAGTCCATATTTATATGCAAATGGAAGTAGCTAATGATTATTTCAAGTCTTGCTTTTTTTTTTTTTTTTTTTTTTTTTTTTATATATTTGTTTGAACACTAGAATTTCATGAGAGCTCATTTTAATTTATTTTTTAATTAATTTTCTTGCTTAGAAATTTAATAGGAGAAATAATTAAATTCTTTCTATTTTTTTTAAGGCAGTTAAATTCTTTCTAATTTAAAATTTTTATTTTAAAATAAATAAAAATCACGTCCAAAAAATATCATTGTGTGAAAATTAGTGAGTGGGAGTAGATTATCTCAATTAATAAGTTGACCAGAGTTATTTATTGAATGGTTATAAAAAAAAAATTAAAGCATATTTAAATTTATTTGAGTCGTGAGTTTTTTCAATTAAAATGTTAATTTAATTTTATTATTTTAATTTCTAGGTCAACAATTAGTGTTAGATGGATCAAATTCAAATAAAGCAACTTCAAATTCAATTATTGAATCGTCATATAAACTCAATTCTAATTCATATGATATTTGTGTTCTAATTGTTTTAAACTAAACATAAAATTTACACGAAGGCTTGGTGGAGAGTAGAGCACATTAGATTAGAGGATAAAAACAAAAAAAATGGATAGACCTAAATTGATTTGGAGGATAGCAGTATAACGTGATTTAGAAATTTTACACATTTATGAGAATTTAATCAAAAATCGTTTATAGTGGAGAAAGCGAATTCATATAGCCGACCCAAAATTTTTGAGATAAATTAGTTGAATTGAATATAAGTATATATTTTAAATTAGCAAATTTATATTATCAATTTGAATTAAAAAAAAAAAAGTCAATTGAATAAAAAAATCACACCTTTTCGTTAATTTACAATTTTATCCTAACATTTCAATTTTAATTTTAATATTTTAATCTAATTTTTAAAATTAAATTTATAATTAAACATAAAAGTTAAACATTTTTGTTAATCGACAATTATATCTAAATGTTTTTATTTTGGATTATAAATTCAAACATTTGAGAATTATAGCAAAACCAAAAAAGGATTTAAAAAAATTAAAATTTTTCCAGTAAACTTAAAATTATAATAATCAAATGGCTTAAACTTTAAATTTTATTGCCAAATCCATAGAAATATTATTTTAAATGAGCTAATTTTATAATTTTCATAACAATTAATCAACTTTGTTACCAGAGTACAAAATCCTTTCAGGGTGGTTGTTATCATAATTATGAGTTTAAGGCATTTGGTTACCATATATATATTTTAGTAGATAAAATTTAAATTTTTTTAAATTAATTTTAGGCTTTAGCTATAACTACACTAAATTATTAGAATTAATTTTATCCAAAATTATAAGATTTGACTATAATTATAAATTACTGTAAATATGTGACTTTTATAATAATTATAAATTTTATTTTAAAAATTGAATATAATTGCTTCTAATGTCAAATATTAAAATATCAAAATCAAAATTAAAATGCGACGACAAAATTTTAAATTGATAAAGAGGTTAAATGCTTTTTTATCCGATTGCTCAACTAAAAATTACCACAAAATTATGCTATTAAAAGCATATATATATATGTATTTGGGATTTTAAATAAAAAAAATAGATCATCCATACAATGAATTTTAAGGTGCTATTGTTGGCTCTCTCTCTCTATACAGTTTTATAGAATTTATTTTTCCCAACTATTATTATGTAAAAGTACATAACTTTTACCATCCTAGTCCTAGGACCTTCAATTTCAAAATTAATTTCTTGAATATAAGAAAATGCAAATTAATTTTCAAAGTGCTTTTTATGAAATTTAAAATTGAAAGAATCTCGTGTTAGAACATGTACTCTGTTTTTTCCCACCCAAATTTGATTTTCGAAGTGTTTTTTAAGGCCTGGTGAGTCCTGCAGGACTTTTCCATAGCCTGGTGCATAATCCAGGCGCTTACCCGGTTGTCAGAGATGAGCTTTCCTGCCAGAACAGATCTCTGTTGTGAGTAACTGTTGGGACTCGATGGTGTTAATTGAACTACATCATCAAAGCATTAATTAAGACTAGGTTTTTTTTTTTCAATAAACTATGGCACTACGCATATTTAGAGAAATTCTTAAGCTAAACTAAGTAGGACTCAAAGAGTGCTTGTGAATCATTTGTAGTTCAACTAACTTTTTATTGACATTATTGGATTACTATTCTGTTAATGGAGTTTGTTCTGTGCACAACACCTGTTACAAGTGGAAGCTCTTGTGCCCAGTGCAAGTATTTGATCATTTTTGCGGTTTTCCTAATTCAACCATGAAGATAAAAAATTATGCCAATGAATTTCCTGATGCCATAGAACAAGCTACTGAGTCGTTTCTTTCATTGTGAAGTTTGCTTCTTGAATGCATAGAAAACTTGGGCTTAATTTCATCCCATTAATGTAAATTCTTTAAAATTGCATTTTAGAATTGGCAGTTCCCTTCTTTAATTTGTCAAGTAATACTTTGAGCATTTCACTGACAGGGAGGCTTTCACCCAATGTTATAATGACTGGAAATGTTTTGCTGAATGGGAAGCAGAGGAGCATAGGCTGCAGAAAAATTGTAAGTAACTAAGTATCATTGATCAATCTTATTGATAAAGAAAGAAATAATACGAAGAAAGAATATTCAAAATAAAAATGTTGATGCTGTTGGGCTAGGAGAATAATTGAGTGTCTATCTCATCATACAAAAGGTTAAGAGTTCAAATCGTAGCACTTATATTCTTGGAGTAGTAGTTTAGCTCTTTGATTGATTGATCATATTATTTTATATGCAAATTCTTTCTTTGAATATTTTGTTTCTCTTCAATTTTCACCCTGGATGTGTGTTTCTGATTTATTTTGCAGTCTTATGTCACTCAAGAAGATTTTCTCTTGGGGACTCTCAGTGTCAGAGAAACCCTCACTTACTCAGCTAAGTTGAGGCTTCCTACAACATTTACAAAAAATGAAATCAATGCAGTAGTACAAAACACAATGATGAAGATGGGATTGCAGGATTGTGCTGACAAAAAGATTGGAAACTGGCATTTGAGAGGAATAAGTGGCGGTGAAAAGAGGCGACTTAGCATTAGTCTGGAGATATTAACACAGCCTCACGTCATGTTTCTTGATGAACCCACTTCCGGGCTCGATAGTGCTTCAGCTTTCTTCGTCATTGAAGCTTTAAGAAATATGGCTCTTGATGGAAGAATAGTGATTTGTTCTATTCACCAGCCAAGTAGTTTTGTCTTTGATTTGTTTGATGACTTATGCCTCCTCTCAAGTGGAGAAACCATGTATTTTGGAGAGGCAAAGGCAGCCATCAAGGTAATTGAATAGAATATTTGGATAATAAAATTTGACAGAAGCTGTTATAAAAATGTGCTGATTTTTTTATCCTGTTATGCAGTTCTTTTCCGAGGCTGGATTTCCTTGTCCAACAAGGAGAAACCCTTCAGATCACTTTCTTAGGTGTATCAATTCAGATTTTGACAAGATAGCTGCGATTCAATTACGGTCACAAAAAGATTTTGTATGTAGTCATATAACTTTAGTCTCTCTTGAATTAGATTGTTTTCTGTAATTACTAACATGTTAATTAAATTGTTTTCTGCAATTCTGAGCATCCTCTCACCATTAAGAAAAATTGCTGATATATACATGTGTTACAGGGATCTCCTGAATCTTCAAATTCTCAAATCAATCTGAGCACAGAAGATATCAAAGCAGTTCTTATACAAAAATACATGAATTCTGCATATTCAGTAGATACAAGAAAACGGATTCGAGAACTTACCCTTGTTCATGTGAGTAACTCAAGCTTGAAGAAATTACTTCTAATAAATCATATTATAATCTTAATATTCGATACCCCATGTAGGAAGAGCTTGTGACTGGTCCATATATGAACAAAGCCAGTTGGTGGAAGCAACTCTGCATATTAACTAACCGTTCATTCATAAACATGACGAGGGATCTAGCATATTACTGGATACGGATCCTATTCTGTGTTCTAATCGCACTTGGTGCTGGAATTATGTTCTTTGATATTGGCTTATCAAGCTCAGCAATCTTAGCAAGAGTTAAATGTTACACATATTTTTTCGACTTCTTGCTTTGCTTGTGTGTTGGAGGCTTACCCTCTCTCAGTGAAGAATGGAAGGTAAAATAAAACACATCTACAATGACATTAAATTTGTTAATTTATACTCATTCTAGAAGAAGCAACCTTTGTCAGGGTTCGTGTCATAGTAAAATTCTCTCTGCAATAGCAGGGAGAATGATGGTTTAGCAAGTATGCTTACATGGGTTCAATTGTGTAGGTAGTGTACTATGAAAGATACAATGGACACTATGGAGAGGGTGTGTTTGTGCTTGCCAATTTCCTTTCATCGCTCCCTTTCTTGGTGATCATCAGTCTATCCTCTGGAATTATAATCTATTACATGGTGAAATTTCACCTGGGATTCTCCATCTATTGCTATTTCTGTATCAATCTCTTCTGCTGCGTTGCTATTATGGAGAGTATCACAATGATTGTTGCATTACTTGTACCCAACTTCCTGATGGGAATAGGCATTACAGCTGCTGTGATTGTAAGTAAAAGATTAAACCTACTTCTTCTATTAATGTTATGCTTTTTAGAGGAATTCATGTCATTGAGTGTTGCAATCTTCTTCCAATGCTGATGCTTTTGACGATTGCAGCTGGACTCTATAGGCAACTGGCTTATCTTCCCAAGTTTTTCTGGCAGTACCCAATGAGCTATATCAGTTTTACGGCCTGGGCTGTACAGGTAAAGCTAAACCACTTATTGCCAGTTTGGATCCTGATTTTATTGATAAGCTCAAGTACTTAGTTCTATTGGTCTTCCACAAAGAATGTTGCTGATTGCTTTACTATATCAATCGTAAACAGGGTCAACACAAAAATGATGTGATTGGTCTCGAGTTCGAACCATGGGTGCCTGGACAGCCAAAGCTTAAGGGCGAGAGGATCCTTGAGACTGACTTAGGAGTCAACTCGAACCACTCCAAGTGGTGGGATTTGGCTGCTCTCTTCTTCATATTTTTGTGTCACAGGGTTGTTTTCTTTATGGTACTAAAATACAAGGACAGGGCAGTATTGCTATTGCACAGGCTCTTTGCCAAACAGAGTTTTGAACCCCTACGCAAAACGATTTCAGATTCTTTTAGAAGGGAAAAATATACCTCCTCTAAGAGACACCAATCGCTCCATCCATTGTCTTCTCAAGAAGGCCTTGCATCACCATTGCCTTAGCACTTGTGTGTAATTTTTCAAATACTATGGTAATCATGTTTATAAATTAATTACGGGTATAAATCATTTTCAAGTTTTCTTTTGAAAAAGCACTCTTTAGATTTATAGTAATTAAAAGTAATTTAATATTGTTAAAAGCTTCTATATCAATATTTACTTTAATCAACATAATGAATGCAATAAAAGATTTCATATATGGCAAAAAATAACCATTGACTTAGTGTATTGTAAGAAGTATAATATATATATATATATATATATATATATATATATATATATATATATATATATATATATATATATATTTAAAAGCCTAACAAAAACAATTCATTTGACTTTTTAAAAAATCGCCACACAATATTTTAAATGATGATTTATAAAAATAGGCCGCTTGACTTTTTCAAAGAACGCAGATTGCACATTAAAAGAAGATGTATTCTATAATTATTTGATTTTATTAGTAAGTGAATTTATTTTGTTAAATAAAATAAGATGATTTAAGAAAATTTTACCATTCATTTTATGAGATTTTGTAAATTGATATTATTTTTAAATAGTTAATTATAAAAAATTTATTAGTTTAACGAAAAGAGTAAAATTTCTTCATGTAAAAAAAATCACGGCAATAATTTTTAAAAATCTTTATACTCAAAAGTTAATTTAAATAATAAAAAATAATATAATTATAAATAATATAAAAATTAAGAATATTTTTATTTATTAACAAGTTTACCCTCTCAATTTCACTTATATATATATATATAGAGAGAGAGAGAGGGATAGATTAATATTAATCTTTGAAACACATTAATAATTATTTTATTTATGATTTGTAAGTATACATTTAATTATTTAAAGTAAAATACTAATATTAATGTAAGTTAGTTCATTGTGTAAATAAAAAAAATTGATTTAGAAATTATTATGTCCTTCATTAGATTATATTTTTTTATGTAAAGTTATATATACTCTATTATTAACATATAATATTAATTTAGTTATGAACATAAATCTAATACAATAAAAAAAAGTAATATAATAAGTGTTTATAAATATGAATGGTGAAAACATTTAAAAGTTGAAATGACAAATCAGTAATACATCCAAGTCAGTTCAATGGTATTTAGTTTGTTCAAACTTTGTTTATGTATATATATATAACCTTGTACATATATTTTTTGATAATTAAAAGGTAATGTTTATTATTATTATTATTATTTGGTGTCACTGTGCAATGAAGATGCTCTTGAACGAATCAAATGTGCCTTTTGCTGCTGCCTACTTTAAGTCGTGTTCCATTGTTGTGGAGGCAATTTTTGCTAGCATTTGACATCTCCATAACAAGAAAGAAAGTGGTAGAATTTGTAACAAGCGTGAGCTTAAGTTGAGAACTTGATGATTTAATTGGGGAAAGCTCAAAAAATATACAGGAATAGCCTATCTTCAAGAGGCATTGAAGATAAGAAACGACCGACTGAGGAAGCATTAGGTCCCAAAGCATTGTGTAATACTACAATTAACATGAGAAAGGAGTGGGTGAGGAAGCATTAGGACCCAATTCAACGTGTAATAATGCAATTATTGACAGGATAGACGAGATACCTTTCAATGATATGGCTCGATTGATTGTTTCATAAAACACTATAGTTAAAAGAAAATTGAATATAATTCTATATGTTTAAATTAAATTGATCCCTAGCTTTATGAAAATAAAATTAATATGCTTTTTTTTAATATTTAAAAAAAAACACATAATTTTATTTTATTTTTTATTCCCCAATCAACTCTCAGCTATTTTGTTTATTAGGATAAGGTTGCCTGTAATGACTTTTTTTGGAATACTATATCTTTTTTTTCTTTCAAAGTGCCTTACCCGTTATTTAGTTTCTTGTTACGTATTTACAATTTAATTTTTTTTTATATATATATTTTAAAATTTTATGTAGAATTTAATATTATTATAATATATTAATTTTTAATAACAAGTTTTTACTATGTTGTGTTCTAAATTTTTTTAGTTTAAGAAAATAAATAATTAAAAATTTGTTTTTTAATAAAATAAAATTTAACTATATTATATTATAATGTTTGAAATTTTTTATTATAAGACATTATTAACTCTAAATAAATATTATAAAAAAGCTTATAGACATTATTTTATAATATTTAAAATAATGTTAACAATACATATTTTGTAATTATGAACAACAACAACAACAACAACAACAACAACAACAATAATAATAATAATAATAATAATATGTCAATTAAATTTGTTTATTGTTATAAATTGTTGTTTATGATGAAAAAATTACAAAAAAGTTTAAGAAATATTATTAAAATAAATTAACAATACTAATAAAATCCTTTACTATATTTTAAAAGTAGTGTTCAAAGAAAAAAAAAGTAATAAAGGTGTTAAAAAATGTTTATAATCTAGTATCTTCATAATATGTACATTTTATTTGTTGTGGCTAACCTGCTCTTCTTCTTCGCAGGTCCATTAATAGCATTTAATGTATTTTGTACAATTGAGTTAAATTTTAGACTTCGCATGTGCTAGAAGCACTTATTTTTATTTTGGGCCTGTATTATAAAAGTTATGTTGGACCTGTAAAATTATTAATTGTATGCATGATGGGATTGGATGAGGGAGTTGAGCTTCTATTTGAGTTATGACATTTTGATTATGTGAAGGGTGAGCTGAGCTCCCCAATTTATTATATATTGTGTTTACAGGTTAGCCAAGTCAAAAACTCCCCGTTGAATGGTCCATTTTATGGTCGGACTCTGTCCAGTTGAATTCTTGAAATTAAGCCCAAATGGGCCTTAGAGTTGGGTTGAGGAATAGTTAGGCTTACAACGGGCCTCGGGGGCTTTAAGCTGGCCCAGGTCCTAGTGTTGGTCCGGCCCGTAGGTTGGGTCATGACAAAAGTGGTATCAGAGCATAGGCTTTAGATTCATGGGAAAGTGTGCACGTAGAGTTGTCACATGCGGAGTATAGGATTATTTTTCGTTTTTTTTTCTGTAATTCTTTGTTTCTAGATTCTGCGTTATTCCTCGGTTAATATAAGAGTGCTTCAGTTTAGCACCTCAGTTTTGTGAAGTACATAGAAGTGTGAAATAGAGTTAGCAGACATGTTGAGGTCTGCCATGGAAATACATTCTCCAAGAAACACTATATTTCTATCAGTATGGGTCTAAGTGTTGTGCCTATCTAGTGCTAGGCACAAGTACATAAAGGTGAGTTTTGATAGTATAATTGCACTAGATAAGGGTGAGGATACCACTGCTGGCAGTTGTCAGTGGATGACCCAGTCAGAGTAAGTTTATGATAATAGTAAATTCAAGAGAGATAAGAGATTAGGAGACCTAGTCCGTCAGGACGTATCATAGTAACTATACAATATTCTCGATGTCTGCTCTGTAAGCTGCAGATTACAATACTGACATGAGATTAATGTGTAGAGCTGTGTGCATCCCCGTGGTGCTCCATAATGAGGGTGTTTATGGATAGCCTTTGTTTTGGTACAATTATGCCAGAAAAAAGTTCTATA
This sequence comes from Hevea brasiliensis, assembly GCF_030052815.1. Lineage (NCBI taxonomy): Eukaryota > Viridiplantae > Streptophyta > Magnoliopsida > Malpighiales > Euphorbiaceae > Hevea > Hevea brasiliensis. Next base: position 168,020 of record NW_026614588.1, on the reverse strand, counting down.
TTTGCAGAGGAGTTGGGAACTCCTGGTTAGGGATCTAGAGCTAGAATATCGAAGGGTCACGATTGGGTGGTAACTAGAGTCAGTAACTCGGTTACCCTAGCATGAGCTCGAGTTACATCAAGAGTTGCCATCAGACTAGAGGTTGCAGATTAGTAGCAAAGTATAGGTGACATCTATAGAGTGAGACCATCTGATCTTCGGTATAGAATTTTGGATAGTTTTTACAGTACGACAGACGTTTTGCTTAGAGCTTAGTGAGAATAGTATATCTTATGTGTATCAGCAAGGTGTAAAGTACAACCCTACTACCTAGGAAAGGTCAGAACTATGAATTGATGATTTACAGAGCTATGATATGATAAGAGAGTCATTAATTTGACATGGTTTTGGCAAGGTGGTAAATGTAGTACCTTTGTTGCAGTAAGTTAGGGTATAGTCCTATCTTTTTAGAAGGGATCGAAGGTTATTAATGATAATGATGACTTATGGAGTAGTGTCCTAGATGGGATTATAGCATGAGATAGAGAGTTGTTAGCTCAGGTGTTCTAGAGAGGGTACAAGTTCCATGTAGGAATTATAAGATGTAAGATCAAGATGTACGTAAGCCTTTAAATTGAATGACAGGTTTGGATACCTAGTATTTTAAGTTTCAGCTAATTAAATTGATATGAAAAATTAGAGTTGCTACAGATCCCCTCCCTAAGGTAGTAGGGGACAGTATGTAGTCCAAAAGGGTAAGAATAGAGATCACGCAGGAGAAGTATGACTGTTATTCCCTAAGTTCATCCTTAGCTTCTTAATGCTTAAGACTAAATTATACTCCAAATAAAGTAAAAGAAAAAGGACAAAAGTTAGCATCGATAAATCATAGAATATGTGTATATATATATATATATATATATATATATATATAGATGGAGTGCGGTTCAAATGCAGTAGGAGAGATAGCCTGAATGCCAGTAGAAGTCTAGCTAGGGTAGTTAGAGGATCAATTCTGAGTAACATTGAGGTATAGATGACGTGGTAGGGATAGTAGAAAGGTATAAGTTTATGATATGACAATCAGGTTCAAAAAGAAAATAAAGCTAAAGGATGGAAGAGTCAAAGTTAGGATTTGGGTAAGATAAAAAGAGTTGGCTAAAGAATAAACTGGAAAAACATATTAGGATAAGATGAGGAAGAATAGAGCTAAAATATCGAGGAGGTGAATGTGGTTCTAGGAAGGGTAAACGAGATAAACCAAAAAAAAAAAGCATAGAGAGCGTAGGAAAGGATGGCATTAGGAAGAACATTGTTAAGTTATGGAACCCAGAAGTACAAGACTTAGAGCAAGTCATAATTGATGTAGTGTCAGGAGCCTGAGCCTAGAGCTTAGAGTTACAGGATCTAGATTAGACCTTATCTGTTTTCTACCCCCAAGGTAGGATAATGGGGCAGTGACACAAGAACCCTTTTGGTTGTTGACAGTATAATGGAAATTAGGTGAGGTGTGCGACCAAAGTAGGTAGTAACTATTGAGCGTGCTGTGATAACTTGAATTGTATTATCAGATAAAGAAGCAAGATCAGTAGAAGTAAGTTGGATAAAAGTCAACATAAGGGATATAAATATGCAAGATGAGGGATAATGTCACAAAGGCTTGATATTAAAATTTAGAGTGGTGAGACTTAGAGTCAAAAATTGAGGTTAGACATATATTTTCATTGTGATCGATAGAATAATTATGTAAAAAAAAGTAATAATAAATAAATAAATAATAGTATGATAATATGTAGCAGAACGCTAGTAAAGATCAGAATAGGACAAGATAGGTATATGTGTAATTATAAGATATTGAGAAGTACATGGATTAGAGGAGTGATTGTTGGTAAGATTGGAGTAGATCTGAAAGAATCTGTGAGTGCTTTTATCTTCTAGAAAATAACTAAGTATAAGGAGCATTGGACAAATAATTATAAGTATGGAAGATAAATGGAGAGTAAAAAGGAAATAGTAAATTCTAAGATGATATATTAAGCAGGACAACAGTATAACAAATGGCAGATACAACTGATATCTTGTAATAATGCACAATAATTACAAAGAAATAATAAAACTAAAAAGGGAGACTAAGGGGAATGAGCTAAATCTTGTTCATCAAACAATGGTATACCATAAATGGTGGGAGAACATTTATCCTTCTTTCTAAATTAGCTCTAGTTTCGATTCTAGGAGATTATGTTAAGAAGAGAGGTCATGTCAAAGTGACCCAATTAATTGAAAATTTGATGGGCGTTAGCACACATTGTTACACTCATTTCATATAGACATTTTAGGGTAGTTTTGCATCCATTTTGCCCTTATATTTTAGTATATTTTATGTTTTTAGCTCTATTTTAGCTTATTTGTTAAATTTAAATACTTTATATTTGATTTTCCTTATTTTGTTGTTTTTGATAGGATTTTGTGGCAAATCGAAGATCAATGAGTGCAATAGGAAATAATTTGAAGAGATTTGAAGTTCTTTAAGCATGGAGGAAAGTTGAAGAAATCAAGCCTTGAAAGAGCAAACTAGCCAAAATTTGCTTGAGACTCTGCTTAAGGTCATGCTTAGGAGTAAGCGGCAATGCTTAAGGTGCGGCCTAAGTCAAGCATGAGCGAGAAAAGTCCATTTTACTCTAAGTCTGCAGAGATATCTTGAAGTGCAGCAACCTTAAGCGAGCATGTGACCAGTGAAATCTGCTAAAAAGCTGCTTAGGGTTAAGCCGAACCCTAAGCAGACTGCCCAGAACGTGAATAGTGCTGCTGACTTGGATAATTTTATACCTCATTTCCTATCCACTCCTTGGCTCTTATTTACTTTTAGGGCAACTTTTTGGGACCATATAAATTCATCATTTCCTAGTTTTTAGCCACAAGAGGAAGGAAGGAAAAACAAAAAAAAGGAAAGAAAAATATATAGAAAGAGGGAGAGAAGACGCCATTCTCTAGGAAGAAGGAGGCTCACTTGACGAGTTTGGAGCTCGAGCAGAGACCTTGGTTCTTCCACAGGTTTTCCCATTTCAGTACTTTTATCATGTTTTTCTTTATTCTTCCATCTATATTTCTTGTAAATACCATTATGAGTGAGTAATTTCTTTAGATTTCAGAGTTGGGAAATATGTTTTAGATTAATTTTTGGATTTGGATTGGGTATTTCCTTATTTTACATAAATATGAGTTTTGATTCCTTCCTTGTGTGCTTGATTTACTTGCCTAATGTTGGTACCCATTGGGTATTGTGTTAATCTTTGATTGAAGGACCGAAAGGTGAAAGTCATTGATAGTTAATCAAGGATTGGAACTTAAAATCACCTAGATTTAGAAATAAACTAGGACTTTAAGAGGAATTAATTATTGGTTACAAAACTTAATGGGTTTTAAAGTAATCAAATACATACGAAAGTAGGTTTGGTTATTTTAGAATACACTTTGATATGCTTGAAAAAGATATTAAAGGGATTTAGAATCAATTTCCTTCAAATTCTATTTTTCCCTAAAAATTGGAATGCCCAAGACAAATCCCAATTAATTTATACATAAATCCCCAACTCTGGAATCACTTTTACCATAATTAGACTTTCGTTTAAATTACCCATTGTTAATTTCAGTTTAATTGCAAACTAGAATTAGAATTTATTTGTTTGCTCTTTACCCATTTCAATTAGATTAATCAGTTTACCTTGCTCATTTACATTTACCATTTATTCATTAATCATTAGCCCAAATAATCGCTTCATCCATAGTTTAGTAATCAAACAGCAAATCCTCGTGAGAACGATACTTGATTCATCACTTTATTACTTGAGACGACCCGTATACTTGCGGATTAACCACACCAAGTTTTTGGCGCCGTTGCCGGGGATTTGATTTTTTTTGTTTGATATTGAACAATTGTTTGTTTGGTTAATTTGGGCATTTTATTTTATTTCTTTTTACAATTTTACTTTGAGAATTTGTTTATTTTTGTTTTTCAGGTGGTTTATTTTATGAGAAGGACAAAAAGTGAAGAAATCAATCTATTCTTTGACCCAGAGATAGAGAAGACAGCAAAAGCTTTAAGAGCAGAATCTAAGAGAAGAAAAGCTGAAATTAAAGCTTAGCAACAATAAGAAAGAGCACAAGAGCAAGAGCAATTACAAGAAGAAATGGCTGACAACAACAACAACAATAACAACCGCTCTGTGAAGGATCATGCCTATCCTAACATTGGAGATTTCATGCCAAGTATCACAAGACCAAGGGTAGAAGCTAATAATTTTGAACTGCACTTTGTCAAATGGTACAACAAGCACAATTTGGAGGAAATCCAAGTGAAAGTCCACATGTGCATCTGGCACACTTTCTTGAGATCAGTGATATGTTGAAGATAAATGGAGTTTCTGATGATGCAATTCGACTCAGATTATTTCCTTTTTCTCTGAAGGACCGAGCTAGAGAGTGGTTACATTCTTTGCCACCGGGTTCTATCACAACATGGGATGAACTTTCTCAAGCATTTTTGGCTCAATATTTTCCACCAAGCAAGAAGACTAAGTGAGAAATGGTGACTTCTTTTAAACCTAGAGATGATGAGAGCGTGTATGAAGCATGGGAGAGGTACAAGGATTTGCAAAGGAGATGTCCACATCATTGGATTCCTGAGTGGATGCTTGTTCAACACTTTTATAATGGAGTTTCACCAGCTATTAGGAGTACAATTGATGCATCTTCTGGAGGTGACCTTATGGAGAAATCTGAAGATGAAGCTTTTTCCGCTCTTGGTAAAATTGCTTATAACAACTACCAATGGAGTTGTGAGAGGAATGAGATCAAGAAACCAATTTGGTATGTTCGAGCTTGATGCCATGAATATGATTAATGCTAAGTTTGATGCTTTGACAAAGAAGATGGACAAGTTAAGTATGAAAGTAGATTCTTCAGCCGGAGGTTCTAGTAATTCACTAGAAATTGGAGCTGCAAATGTCAATTGTGCGTGATTTTCTGCACTTAATCAAGATTTTCAAGTGAGCAAGTGGATTATGTAGGGAACTACAATCAAAGACCAGTGGTAACCCATTTTACGCAACTTATGATCCAAAGATGGAGAAACCACCCAAATTTCTCTTGGGGAGGTAGACAAGGGCAAAATCAGAATTTTCAGCAACCTTCTGGATATCAACAGAATCAGAATTTTCAGCAGAATAGAGGTCCTCCTCCTGGAATTTCTAAACCTCAAAATGCACCTGCTCCACCTCTACCACAACAAGCACAACTAGACAAGACAGCTAGATTGGAATCTATGATTGAAACTCTACTTGTGAGCCATCAAAGTCAACAAGAAATGATTTCTCAATTAGCATCTAAAGTGGATCAAATGGCAACACACAACAAGATATTAGAGAATCAAATAGCTCAACAAGCTAGCTCTTCAAGTAACAAAGCATTTGGGAAGCTTCCTAGCCAACCAGAAAATTCAAGGGAGCATTGCAAGGCTATTACATTGAGAAGTGGAAAAATATTGGAGAATGGGGATAAAAATATTGAAGAGAAAGTTGAAGAAAAGAAAAGCAGAGAAGGAAATGAACAAACTGAAGTTGAAGTTAGAATTGAAGCTGAGAAAGAAAATTCAATGGAAGAAAAAGGAAGTAAGGAGAGGGAGAGCAAAGAGGAAGAACCTAAATATGTTGCACCTAAAGCCTACATGCCACCTTTACCATTCCCACAAAGGTTTCAGAAAGCAAAATTGGATAAACAATTTGGGAAGTTTTTAGAGGTATTGAAGTCTTTGCATGTGACTATTCCTTTCACTGATGCCTTAGCACAAATGCCTTCATATGCCAAATTTTTGAAGGAGATTTTATCTAACAAGAAGAAATTGGAAGAATTTGAGACTGTAGCTCTCACGGAAGAAAGCAGTGCCATTTTGCAAAATAAGCTTCCACCCAAACTGAAAGATCCTGGGAGTTTCTCCATACCATGTCACATTGGGGATATCAGTATAGATAAGGCTTTATGCGATCTTGGAGCCAGTGTTAGTCTGATGCCATTGTCTATCTATGAGAAAATGAAGATTGGAGAAATGAAGCCTACTACCATATCACTACAGTTAGCAGATAGATCTATTAAATTTCCAATTGGGGTAGTTGAGAATGTTCCTCTGAAAGTTGGGAAATTTTTCATACCAGTGGACTTTGTGGTATTGGAGATGGAAGAGGATGTACACATTCCGATTATTCTTGGTAGACCTTTCCTTGCTCTCTGGAGTGTGATTGATGTAAAAAATGGGAGGCTTACATTAGAAGTTGGGGAAGAGAAAGTTGAATTTAATTTGTTTCAAGCAATGAAAAAGAAAGATGATTCAAACTCATGCTTGAGAGTTGATGTGATGGATGAAGAGGTTAGAGAAGTGCTTAAAAAGCAACATCCTAAAGATCCCTTAGAAGCTTGTTTGGTTAATAACATCAAAAAAGGGGATGAGATTGAGGAAGCTGCAGAATATGCTACAATTTTGGAAGGAAATCCACCATTGCTTATGGCTGATATTGAAAAGATTGGGAGCTTGAAGCAAGAAACAACTTCATCATCAAAGTTTGAAAAAGGTGAAGCACCTAAGGTAGAGTTGAAACCTCTTCCAACAAATCTCAGGTATGCTTTTCTAGGTCAAAATTCTACATATCCTGTGATTGTTAGTGCTAAATTGACTGATTGTGAGGTTGAGAAATTATTGAGAGTTCTTAGGAAGCATAGAAGGATAATTGGTTATACCATTGATGATATTAAAGGAATACATCCTTCTGTGTGCATGCATAGAATTTTGTTGGAAAATGACCATAAAGCCTCTCGAGAATCGCAAAGGAGATTGAATCCAAACATGAAAGAGGTTGTGAAAAAGGAGATCTTGAAATTGCTTGATGCAGGTATTATTTACCACATTTACGACAATTGGGTAAGTCCAGTTCATGTTGTACCTAAGAAAGGGGGCATCACAGTAGTTAAAAATGAAAATGATGAACTAATACCTACAAGAACTGTAACTGGATGGAGAATGTGTATAGATTATAGGAAATTGAATAAAGCAACTAGAAAGGACCATTTTCCATTACCATTTATAGATCAAATGCTTGAGAGACTAGCTCATCATTCTTATTTTTACTACTTGGATGGCTATTCAGGGTTCTTTCAGATCCCTATTCACCCAGATGATTAGGATAAAACTACCTTCACATGTCCTTATGGTACCTTTGCATACCGAAGGATGCCATTTGGACTGTGTAATGCCCCTGCTACATTCCAACGATGTATGATGTCTATATTTTCTGACATGATTGAGGGTATTATGGAAGTGTTCATGGATGATTTTTCTGTGTATGGTAAATCTTTTGATGAATGCTTATCTAACTTGTCTAAGGTTTTGCAGAGATGTGAAGAGTTCAATTTAGTTTTGAATTGGGAAAAGTGCCACTTTATGGTACAAGAAGGAATTGTTTTGGGACATCTTGTGTCAAACAGGGGTATTGAGGTGGATAAATCAAAGGTAGAAGTTATTGAGAAAATGCCACCCCCAACATCTGTGAAGGGAGTGAGGAGTTTCTTGGGGCATGCTGGATTTTATAGGAGATTCATCAAGGATTTCTCTAAGATTTCTAAACCTCTTACCAATTTATTGAGTAAAGATGTGGAATTTAATTTTGATACTAATTGTATGAATGCTTTTGCGAGGATAAAGGAAGCTTTGATATCTGCTCCTATTATGCGACCACCCGATTGGTCATTACCTTTTGAGTTAATGTGCGATGCTAGTGATTATGCCATTGGGGCTGTTTTGGGACAAAGGAAAGATAAGAAGGTGTATGCAATATACTATGCAAGTAGGACCTTAGATGATGCTCAAATAAATTACTCTACTACAGAGAAAGAGTTTTTGGCAGTAGTATTTGCAGTGGACAAATTCAGGTCCTATCTTGTGGGGTCTAAGGTAATAGTGTACACGGATCATGCAGCTATCAAGTATCTCCTTCAGAAAAAAGAGGCTAAACCTAGATTGATAAGGTGGGTGCTACTCCTTCAAGAGTTTGACTTGGAAATTAAAGACAAGAAAAGGAGTAGAAAATGTGGTAGCGGATCATCTATCTAGATTGAGGCAAGAACAAGGAGACAATGCAGGAAAAGAGCCCCAATAGATGATTATTTTCTGATGAGCAAGCTGTTAGTAATCATGAATGCAAAAACACCTTGGTATGCAGATTTTGTGAACTATCTAGTGTGTGGAATCCTTCCGCTTTGATTTAACATGGCGACAAAGAAGTAATTTCTCTTTGATGTGAAGGATTATGATTGGGAGGAACCATTTTTGTTCAAGAAATGTGGAGATGAGCTGATTAGAAGATGTTTAGCTGATGAGGAGATAGGGAATGTTATCAAAGATTGCCATTCTTCACTTTATGGGGGTCATATAAGTGTGACAAAGACTGAGAAAAGTTCTTCAAGCAGGGTTCTTTTGGCCACACATGTTTAAGGATGTGAGGAAGTTTGTAAATGCATGTGATAGGTGTCAAAGGATGGGTAATATCTCAAAGAGAGATGAAATGCCCCTCCAAAATATATTGGAAGTGGAATTATTTGATGTGTGGGGCATTGATTTCATGGGACCTTTTCCATCGTCCTTGGGACACAAATACATTTTAGTTGGAGTAGATTATGTAAGCAAATGGGTTGAAGCCATACCATCTCCAACTAATGATGTTAGAGTTGTGATTAAATTCCTTAAAAAGTTCATTTTTACAAGATTTGGAACTCCACGTGCCATTATAAGTGATGGAGGTTCTCATTTTTGCAACCATCAATTTGAAAGATTATTGCAAAAATATGGTGTGAAGCATAAGGTTGCAACACCCTACCATCCACAAACTAGTGGTCAAGTGGAGATCTCCAATAGAGAGCTGAAAAGAATTCTTGAGAAAACAGTGAATAGTTCAAGGAAAGATTGGTCACTAAACTTAGATGATGCTCTTTGGGCCTATAGAACAGCCTTTAAAACCCCTATCGGAACTACCCCATTTAGATTGGTTTATGGGAAGGCTTGTCATTTACCTTTGGAGTTGGAGCATAGAGCATATTGGGCCATAAGGACACTGAACTTTGACTTAAAAGCTGCGGAGAGAAAATAGACTGCTGCAACTAAATGAACTTGAGGAGCTTAGATTGGATGCTTATGAAAATGCCAAGCTTTACAAGGAAAGAACTAAGAGATGGCATGATAAGCATATTAGGAGGAAAGAATTTCAGGAAGGTGATGTTGTTCTCCTATATAACTCTAGGTTAAGGTTATTTCCAGGAAAATTGAAGTCAAGATGGTCAGGGCCCTACCTTTGTTATAAAAGTATACCCCTATGGAGCTGTTGAGATAGGCAATGAGACCTCAGGGACTTTTAAAGTTAATGGGCAGAGATTAAAACATTATATTGTTGGAGAACCCACGCAAAAATTTGTAGAGGTTTCATGGCTTGGTTCTCCAGTCAGGGATACTTAGGAGAATTGGAGTGGAAGGTCAAGCTTAAGACCTTAAACAAGCGCTTCTTGGGAGGCAACCCAAGCGTATCCTTTTATAGTTCATTAATTTTCCATTTCATTTTCATTTCAGTTTTTACCCTCATAAAACTCAAAAGTGACATTTGTTTATCTTTTGTAGGTCATTCATGAAGATTGGGCAAGTTTACACTTGTTGCAAAAACAAAGAATTAAAGGGAAGCAAGTATAAGCAACATTCTGCACTTTATGCGATGCACTGTGAAACGATAACACATTTAAACTTGTGCTAAATTGCTGATATTGCAGTCTACTTGATAGCATATGTTTGATTTTGTGTTTTGTATAAATTCTGTAAAATGCAACTTGAATGAGGATCAATTTTGATATTTAGGACTGATGAGGGCTTTATTGAAGTGCAAAAATAATATTTGTTAAGTTTCACCTTTTAGTGTATATATAATTTTGTAGTCTGATAGGAATTTGCATGCTTTTGTTTGGAATTGCTGCTAATTTTTGCAATCTGCAGATTTTTGCTACTGTTCATGCTACTGTTCATGCTGCTAAAAAGGTCAATTTCTACATCTTTTCTGCAATTCTTGGTTGATTGGAACTTGTCTAAAATGCTGCTGAAAATATGCTTTTGGTATAAGTTTAGAAAGGAGACCATTTCATTGAATGTGCAAAAAGGGTAGTCACAATTGGTGCCTAAAATGAACAATGATTGCAAAAAGCTAAATGAACATGTGCTATGCTTACTAAGTTTATGAGAGAGATGAACTTAAATCCATCAATTTTATGGTGTTTGTGTGTATTTGGTAATTGCTGAGGGTTACAATAGCATTCCATAGCTTTTGGACTGATTTTGGTAAGCAAAACCACAATTTTGCCCAAAACCTGCCGAAACTTGCTGATGACATTGCTTGTCAAGCAAAGTCTTAAGCAAATTCTGCTGAACCTTATGCCTAACCCTAAGCATGGCCCAAAATACCACATGTCTACCCCACATTTTAAAAGGCCCAGCACTTCCGCCAATTTTCCAAAAACCTCGCCAACACTCCCGATAAACCTCGTCGACTTCCTTCCCCACGCCATTTTTTCCGGCAATTTTTACAGGAAGCCGAAAGGTTTCCTCCTTTTCATTAAAATGGTAAGAACCAAAATGTGGTCCTCTCACAAACCCAAACTCAGTAGACTTCGACATTCTGTCAAATCTAAAATGGGTATTCCATCCTCATTACCCACAAACCCTAACCCCAGCCCCAGTCCGCCATTACCTCAGTCACCGCCACCACAAACGCCGCCATTACCACAATCACCACCACCTCAGTCACCGCCCCCGCCCCCAAGCCAAATACCACCTCTCATTCCGCCGACTCCCCTCTCGCCGCAATCAGAGCCGCCAAATGAAACACCAATTACCGACACCCATTCCCCAGAACCAACGCCTGACCCTGTGCCTACTCAAACGAAAACCCAAGGAAAAACAAAAAGGGCTGCAAGTAAACCTAAGAAAACCCCTGTCGGAAAAAGGAAACGAGTACCCTCTGTCCCTTTCGACTTAAACTCTCCACCTCAGTCCTCTGAACCAGTTAGCAAAAGGACCAGGTCTTCCTCGCAAACCCCAGCACCAGCGGTCCAAACACCAGTAACCCAGTCTCCCTTACACTCTCCAGCACCTGCGTCATCTGCAGATACTATCGAGGAGGTAATTTCTCCATTACCTTGGGCTTTTAGGGATATGGATATGAAAAAGGCCTATGAGAAATTACTTTCTAAAACTATTTTGGCAAACAAGTATATGGATGAGCAGATTTTGAAAGAATTAGGCATTTATGATTCTGTCTTTGCCTATTTGGATGTTGTTAGCTGGACTGATTTTGCTAAAATTAGGGAACCAGTGTACAAGGATCTAACCCTCGAATTTTTGAGTTCCCTAAAGTTGAGTTTCAAACCAACAGTGCCTGAACATCAAGATATGATATATTTTCGATGTGCTGGAATTGATAGGGAGTTAGACATGGGTGCTTTGAATGCAATTTTTGGTTTTCAGGATTCGGGGTATAAAAACATTGAGTGGCAGCAAACTGTTTATGACCCTGTTCAATTCTGGAAAGATATTGCACCTTTTGGAGGTTATTATAGGCAGGAATTTGCAAAAGCCTCTAGGATAGTTGACCATGTATTGAAATACCTCCATAGGTTCATTACTTACCTTTGTTTTAGGAAGGGGACACGATGCTTGATATTGTGGGTGCTGGGGATTTGTTTCTATTGTGGTGCATGAAGGAGAGAAAACAAGTAAGTACAGCCCATTTCATAGCTACTCATTGGCACCAAATTGTCACAAAGCATACTAAAGGTAGCGTTGTTTTTGGGGGGTATATAACTGCTATAGCAAAATCTTTTAGCTTTGATGCTAGTCTATATAAATTCTTTGCGGTTTAGGGAATCATATATAAACTGACACAATGTTGCTGCATATGGATGTTTGTGAGAAAATAGGCCATACCTATACTTTGTTACAGCAGCATCCTGATACTCCAGCTACTGCAGACCCCACCACTTTTGCACCAGCAGAACCACAACCAACCTCTACCCCACACTTCTCAGCAGACATGTTATCCATCTTAAAATCCTTGGAATCCAGAATAACAACTTTCACTGTCCAACAATCTGCTCCCTCACCTGATACCACAGAAATTCTTGCTTCCTTGAAAAACTTAGAAATCAAAATTGAAGCCATGGGTCAGGAGCAGGTTAACCAAAAGAAGAAGCTAGAAAAGAAACTTAAAAAGAGATTTTTATCTCTTAAAAAGAAAGCAAGCAACATCAACTTCAAATGCTGGAGCTTTACAACAAACTGGCCCAATCCTACAACAATTTATATCATTGGGGCCAAGCCATGTTTCAAGAAATGAAAGACTTAACAGAAAACTTGGAAACTGCTTCTGAAGCTTCGGATCATAATGAACCTACTGCAGAACCTGCAGCAGACCCTGATGCAGCAACAAAGGCTTGATAGCAGAACTTGATCAGTAGCAGCAGTTTTAATTTCTGTTTTAGGTTTATTTTGTAATCTGTTTATTTTAATTTTCAAACTTTGGTCATGGTTGTAATATTTTGGTACTTAGTTTTTATTATTATCTCTGCACTTCTTTCCCTTAGTTTACTTTATTTCATTTTATCTTCTGATATGGACATAAATACTCTGTGAATGTTTCTTAGTTTAATTTTTGATTTAACTGTTACATTTTATTTCTTTACACTATTTCCTTTTCTTGAACATTATTTTAGCACTTTATCTTTTCTTCAATCCTAATTTTGTTGACATTGATGAGTTGCACAAATTTTCTTTGAGCCACACCTGTTCCACATCAGTTGGAGGTAACAGCTTACCCTTACACCATTTAAGCTTATGGTATGTTACCAATGCTTATGCTTTCGCTTTACCCTACGCAACAGGTTAAGCAACATCTTAAGCAGTGTAAACTCATACATTTGGGATACTTTTTCACATTTTTCTCTCTAAAGCTTCATTGTTAATATCATCTTGAGCTAATTTTGGAATTCTTGAGCTTATATTGATTTAATCCCCAATTGTATAAATTTCAATAATTGAGTAATTCACACAATTTTGCCCATCTTTGCATTCATTTTAGACATTGAGGACAATGTTTCATTTGAGTTTGGGGGTGAGGGCAAAATTTTTGCAAAATTTTTAAAATTTTCTTTCATTCATTTATTGCATTTCATTCATCCATATATAGATAATCCATACACTTATACATATACCACACACATGTCTATACTCATACACATACATTTGCATATAGTTTTCATATAGATTACACTTAGTTTTAATTTGATTTATGCATTCATTTTAGGATCATGCATATCATAAAAATAAATTTTTACCTTGTCCTTAGAGGATTGAGAATTGCTTTGAAGAGCAATTGAGCTTACTTTTATAAGGGTGTGATGGATTGAAAGTTCTAGATAGGTGCAAAGTTATTAGATTCTTGCTTTAGTTTATATCTTCTTAGCCAAGGGCCACCCAATCAATTGCATTGACTTTGAGTGCTTAGAGAAAACTCTAGAGTGAGAAGTAGCTAATTGATGTCTCACCAATCCTAGAACAATCTTCCTAAACCTTTCAAGGCGAAATCATAGCATACGCTTGAAAAAGAAATGATATAGGCATTCTTTGAATTTTAAACCCATATTTTAGCCTTAGCCAACCTCACTTAAAAATTTCCCTTTGGAACCAATTTGAGCCTACATTTATCCCTCTTATTCCTTTGGAACCCACATTAATGCCTAGCCATAAACCCAAACACTTACCTACCCTCCATGAGAATAATTCTTTAAGTGATAGATACACATAAAAAAAAAAAGAAAAAAAAAATATATGTATAACAATTAGTTGGGAGAAGTGGCTAAAGTAAAAAGGCTAGCAAATTCAATTATGGTATGTAAAGTAATTCACCACTCAAGTATACAAAGAAATGAGTTTGGGGGTGAATTGAAAGGGACAATTGTAATTCAAAGTCAATGTTATTTATGTAGTCCCTCTAAAAGTTTCAAAATTATATGCTAGCATTGGTGAATAGTTGTAAAATTCCTTCTCCCAATTGATTCAAAAAAAAAAATTTGTGTTTCTTGATCTTTTAATAATTTGATTATTCTCATATTTTGTTACCTTTATCATTTCTTTGTTAGCCACATTATCACCCCCTTAGCCCCATTATAACCCTTGAAAGTCCTTTTGATCTTTTAATGGTGTTTTGCTACATTAGTGGAGATTGGAATAGGAGAATTGCCTATGGGGTTGTGATATCATTAATCCATTCATTTACTTCCATCATTATTTGAGACACTTTAGTTTATGGATTACCCTAATGTCTATTTAGGCATGATTATTCTCTGTGATTGATTGGTTTGGGCTTGATGATATGAATAATTGACCCAAGGCTAAGCGGTGATAACTTTGGTAAGGATTGAATTCTTTGCACCTTGAAAGTGGGTATATGGTTTGTTGGTGGCTAAAAGTAAGTTTAAGAGTTTGGATAAGTAATTTTCATAAATTTAAGGTAAGGTACCCCAAATTGCATTAATTGTTTTAATTTGCTTGAGGACAAACAAAGATTTAAGTTTGGGGGAATTTGTTACACTCATTTCATATAGACATTTTAGGGTAGTTTTGCATCCATTTTGCCCTTATATTTTAGTATATTTTATGTTTTTAGCTCTATTTTAGCTTATTTGTTAAATTTAAATACTTTATATTTGATTTTCCTTATTTTGTTGTTTTTGATAGGATTTTGTGGCAAATCGAAGATCAATGAGTGCAATAGGAAATAATTTGAAGAGATTTGAAGTTCTTTAAGCATGGAGGAAAGTTGAAGAAATCAAGCCTTGAAAGAGCAAACTAGCCGAAATTTGCTTGAGACTCTGCTTAAGGTCATGCTTAGGGTAAAGCGGCAGTGCTTAAGGTGCAGCACAAGTCAAGCATGAGCAGAAAAGTCCATTTTACTCTAAGTCTGCCGAGATATCTTTGAAGGTGCGCAACCTTAAGCGACGGTGTGACCAGTGAAATCGCTAAAAGTCGCTTAGGTTAAGCCAGACCCTAAGCGGAATGCCTGAACGTGAATAGTGCTGCTGACTTGGATAATTTTATACCTCATTTCCTATCCACTCCTTGGCTCTTATTTACTTTTAGGGCAACTTTTTGGGACCATATAAATTCATCATTTCCTAGTTTTTAGCCACAAGAGGAAGGAAGGAAAAACAAAAAAAAGGAAAGAAAAATATATAGAAAGAGGGAGAGAAGACGCCATTCTCTAGGAAGAAGGAGCTGCTGCACGAGTTTGGAGCTCCAGAAACCAGAGACCTTGGTTCTTCCACCTGGGTTTTCCCATTTCAGTACTTTTATCATGTTTTTCTTTATTCTTCCATCTATATTTCTTGTAAATACCATTATGAGTGAGTAATTTCTTTAGATTTCAGAGTTGGGAAATATGTTTTAGATTAATTTTTGGATTTGGATTGGGTATTTCCTTATTTTACATAAATATGAGTTTTGATTCCTTCCTTGTGTGCTTGATTTACTTGCCTAATGTTGGTACCCATTGGGTATTGTGTTAATCTTTGATTGAAGGACCGAAAGGTGAAAGTCATTGATAGTTAATCAAGGATTGGAACTTAAAATCACCTAGATTTAGAAATAAACTAGGACTTTAAGAGGAATTAATTATTGGTTACAAAACTTAATGGGTTTTAAAGTAATCAAATACATACGAAAGTAGGTTTGGTTATTTTAGAATACACTTTGATATGCTTGAAAAAGATATTAAAGGGATTTAGAATCAATTTCCTTCAAATTCTATTTTTCCCTAAAAATTGGAATGCCCAAGACAAATCCCAATTAATTTATACATAAATCCCCAACTCTGGAATCACTTTTACCATAATTAGACTTTCGTTTAAATTACCCATTGTTAATTTCAGTTTAATTGCAAACTAGAATTAGAATTTATTTGTTTGCTCTTTACCCATTTCAATTAGATTAATCAGTTTACCTTGCTCATTTACATTTACCATTTATTCATTAATCATTAGCCCAAATAATCGCTTCATCCATAGTTTAGTAATCAAACAGCAAATCCTCGTGGGAACGATACTTGATTCATCACTTTATTACTTGAGACGACCCGTATACTTGCGGATTAACCACACCACACATCCAATCTTTTGAGGCAAAAATGACGATAATGGTGTACCTAATGTTAAATACGAAAGAACGATCAGAGAGGTGAATGGAGTTAAATTGAGCTAGTTACTAGGGCTTACAACCCTTTTGAACTATAAGCTGGAGGAAGTGCTATTTGTTAATGAGTTACAGTGAATGAAATTATTGCTAATGGGAGAAGTTGAGGCTGAAGTTTGGAAAGCTATGGGCAATATATGTGATTATATTAAGGAGAATGAACACGTGAAGTATCTTGTTCGGAATTGAGGCATGGCACATATTTCCCACAGCCATGTTAGTTCAAATGGAACTTATAGTTTATGGGGCTTCTATCTAATCATGTTGAGCAATTTCCTACAAAGGGTAGTAGAGAATGATAATATTTTGATGGTCAAGTTAGAAAAGGAAATACAAGGAGAATTTTCTATGGTTAATTACAAGTGTTATATAAGGTGAAGAATGTGCTGGTAGGAGTAAATCGTAAGGTTAGAATTCTCAAAGTAACGGAACTAGTAATCAAGATAAGACTAAGAAATAAAAAGAAAGTTAAAGTTGATGATGGGATAAACATCTTTGAAGGAAAAGGTGTAAGGGTGAGACAGGACTAAGATTAAGGAATAAGTACAGCATGTTGAAAAGATATCAACGATAGCGAAAATAGGAAAAAGAAGTGGATAAGATCCAAAGGACAGGAAGAAAGCTCGGTAGAGCTAGTTATAATGATGAGGATAAGAAAGAATAGGTATGCTAGGAACACACTAAGAGATGTTTAAAACAAGTTATTATGAGATGATAGACTAAAGGAGTAGTGAAGCCTCGATCTAAATGCCAATGTGTCAGAAGTAGGCCACATACTAAGAAGCTTTAGGAAGAAGTCTAGATATTTCCATTCCAGAGGAGTGGGAAACGATAAAGTTGCATTAACTGGGTTGTTAGTGAATACAAATACTTTTGTCCTATAAGAGAAGAGACCCAGTTCACTTTCCAATATTGATAAGTGGTGTAGGGTACGCTTGACGCTTGGATGGAGCTCTACATAACTAGTTACATAAGATGGACAAGAGCTAGTCTAAGGACCTTATTAATGACACAAAAGAGATTGAAAATTTGAAGTATCATGGGAGTGAGAAGATTTATAGGTATTGACCATTGAGGTCATAGGACAAGTAAAGGTTTCGAACGAGATGTATATGATAGGTCCTACAGGAAAGCATTTCATAGAATACTATAGGGTAAGGAACATAAGTCATGTTTTTGGGAAACAGAGATTATTGAAACAAAGGAATGAGGACTGAAGTCACCAAAAGACACGTTAGGGCGTAATAAAAGTGAGGTAAGCACCAAAGCTGATTAAAGTCGTCAGATACCAAGTCGAGAGTAGTGGAGTTATAATGAGTACTAGAGATGACAAAAAAAAAGAGGGGTAAACGAGTAGTCAGATGTGATGGTTTAGACTTAGAAGGAGGATGGTAGTTGGCATACTACGACAGGGGCAGATAGACATAAAAATTTTTAACCATCCATGTAGATCCAAAGTGAAAAGATGTCAAATTTGCAATGGGTGATCGTGTTCTTGAAGGTTTCTCCTATGAAAAGGGTTATGAGATTTGGAAAGAAAAGGCAAATTGGCACTCCATTATATAGGACCTTTTAAGATCATGGACAAAGTGAGAGCAGTTGCCTATCAGTTAGAGTTGCTACCAAACCTTTTTCATGTC
Source organism: Hevea brasiliensis (assembly GCF_030052815.1). Classification (NCBI taxonomy): domain Eukaryota; kingdom Viridiplantae; phylum Streptophyta; class Magnoliopsida; order Malpighiales; family Euphorbiaceae; genus Hevea; species Hevea brasiliensis. The sequence goes on along the minus strand of NW_026614588.1, from coordinate 150,026 downwards.
CACCCAGTATTCCACATTTTCATGCTTAGAAAGTATGTTCCTTATCCTTCTCATGTGCTGCGACCAGACACAGTGGAGTTAAATGAGAATTTGATCTTAGAGGAGCAACTAGTAGCCATAGTAGACTATCATATGAGACAAATTTGGTCAAGACAAATCCCTATGGTTAGTCCTATGGAGGAGTTAATCTATGGAGGAATGCACTTGGAAGTTAGAGCGCGATATGCGCAGCAAGTACTCATAAGTTTGATATACAACTATGTGTCATTGTTCTGCCTTGTGTAAAATTCGAGGACGAATTTTCTATAAGGGGAGAAGAATATAACATCTCTAATTTTCAAATAATTATTATATATATATATATATATATATATTTTTTTTTATTCTAAATATATATATATATATATATATATATATATATATATATATATATATATATATATTTTATTCTAACCTTGGTATTATGGACTTCGCGTATGTACTTTCATTTCGTGGAAATTTGATCGTCGCCCGGATCTGTAATTTCGAGTCGAGCAGATAAGCTGTTGGAACCATTTCAAAACTGGGTCAAGATTATAGGCTATCCCACCGTTTTCAGATGTTCTGGACGCATTCCAATTATCAAATTTGGCATAGGTAAATTCGAGCTCTACATTACTCAATTTTTGCCTTGTACTGGGTTATAATAAAATTTATAAAATATTCGTGGATGATAAAAAAATTACGATTCCTATTTCAATAGCCTTATAATATTGTTAAGGACCGCGGGGCAGGTTTATAGAATTTTTAAAGTTAATTTGGATAGTTTTTGAAAAATATTAGTTTTGAAGTTTTATAATTGAGTTATCTAATGTTGTGATTATTGCTTGGTTTGGAGGGCCCAGGAGGGGCCATATAATGATGATGAGATATGGGTTGAGTTTAGAAGTGTTATTTGAACCATTTTGCAGGTTGGGTATGTCATAAGTATAGGGGAGACTCTGCTGGATTTTCAGCACAACTTAGGGTGTCTTTGGTCTTTTCTAAACTTGTATTGAGTTAAATATATTAAATAATTACAATGAAATTGTCAGGTGAGCTGGAACAGCCTTCCTCCTCTGCCTAGCCGCCGCAATGACCTCGGTTCAAGTTTGTGAGTAAAATATTAATTTTAATTGTAATTTCGATATTATTATATGTTCAAGCATGCCCATGCATCACTTATAAATATGTATCTATGTAGTTAAACACTAGGCACGTTTTATATTGCATTCATAATTGTTGAAATGCCATAGATGTTGTTTGTGGTAATTTAAAGCAGTGTGTGTGCGTGGCATGCGTGTGGTATGGTATTGGATATGGACAAGATGGGTAGACACGGCTTGAGAGACACTCGCTGGGACCCGGTCCTTCGAGGTAGACACAGCTTGAGAGACACTCCCTGGGACCCCGCATTTGGTTTATTAAGCGAAAGTCCGGCTTGAGAGACACTCGCTGGCAGAGGTTGGATTAAGAGGGCTGTATAAGGGATCAGCTCCCATATATGTATTGCTTGATAGTGTTGGGTGTGTGAGTGCTCCAAATTGCCTTTTTGCTGTTATGATATGAAAATTATGATGATGTTGCATTTCACTCCACAGGGTACATTAGCTTTAGATAATTATAGAGATTATGATTAAAATTTCTATTTTACTCTCTGAGTTGAACGCTCACTCCTGTTCATCTATTTTTCCAGGCTACAGGAGGATTATTTGTTGTGGCTAACCTGCTCTTCTTCTTTGCAGGTCCATTAATAGCATTTAATGTATTTTATACAATTGAGTTAAATTTTAGACTCCGCATGTGTTAGAAGCACTTATTTTTATTTTGGGCCTGTATTATAAAAGTTATGTTGGATCTGTAAAATTATTAACTGTATGCATGATGTGATTGGATGAGAGAGCTGAGCTCCTATTTGAGTTATGACATTTTGATTATGTGGAGGGTGAGCTGAGCTCCCCAATTTATTATATATTGTGTTTACAGGTTGGGCGAGTCAAAAACTCCCCGTTGAATGGTCCATTTTATGGTTGGACTCTGTCCGGTTGAATTCTTGAAATTGGGCCCAAATGGACCTTAGAGTTGGGTTGAGAAATAATTAGACTTACTACGGGCCTCGGGAGCTTTAGACTGGCCCAGGTCTTAGTGCCGGTCCGGCCCATAGGTTGGGTCATGACAAAATTTTTAGATTTACAAATAAATTTTATAGAATTTATTTATACCAAACACTACCTAAATCTAATTAGTTTCTAATTTCTAAAATTTTTAATTATTACATTTAATTAATTATCACAACATAATTAATTTCTAAAATTTTTAGTTATTCAATTTAAAAACAAATTAGTTACGCATTCCATTATTAAATTTATTTTCTTTCTTTTCATAAATTATATATCTTAATTTCTAAATAATTTTACTGAATTCGGAATATTACACACGCACACACAGAAATATATATATATATATATATATATATATTAAAGGGAATAGGGAAAAAAAAATAACGATTTGCATGATGTAAAATAAATGAAAATTATTTTTAATTAATTAAAATAATATTATACTAAAGACTAAAATAAAATAATTAATAACATAAAAAAGAATGACTCAGTATACAAAGTCTTGTCAATTTTATTTTTTTAAAAAAAGGAGTTTCTCTATTTTAGTAATTTATTATTTGAGTAATTAATGGTACTAATTGTTTATTTTATTAGTATGTTAATAATTATTCTATTTTAAATTTTTTTATTTCACAAAAAATAATAAAAAAATTCCAATATAACTATTACTTTATTCTTAGTGGTACTGGAGTAGTCTCTAGGGCTATTAAGTCTCAAGTTTGAGTTCCAATTAGACCTAATTGTATCAAAAAAATTATAATAAAAAATAAATTATGAATGAGTTGATAAAAAAAAAATAAAAGACATTTAAAGGATTTTACATTTTAAAAATAATAATTAAATTTCAAAAAAATTCTAATAAACTAAAAAAAAGCATAGATTGACTAAATGTTTACCAATGTAAACTAAAAAATAGTTAACCCAAAATTCAACAAAATTAGTCACTATCATTTATTTTTTTTTCCTTTTTCTAACTTTTACATATTAATTTAAGAGGATTTATTTTTGCTTTATTTTTATTATCATTATAAATTACAATATAGTTATAAGTGTTTTCATATTAATACAATGTGTTTTAATTATTTAGCTCTACATAATATATATATATGTGTATGTGTGTGTGTGTGTTGTATTAACCCGTGGCATGTCGCGGTTATTAGTGCTTGTATTATACTAAATGAAGATGCATTTTTATTGTTCTTAAGAATAGTAAAAATACGTCCTCACCTTCACTCTTTTTTTATATGTGTTGAAAGGGCCAGTCCTACACACATTATTTACTTTTTATTTGTGCTACCATCTTTCTAACCCTAAATTTTATTAATTTATTTAAGGGTTCATAAATGTCATTTATTAATAAACGAAATGAGTTCAAATTCAATCTTCAAGAAGCATTATCCAATCTCCAAAGAGACATCTTCACACATTATCATCGATTTCTAAAGATCTGAACTGCAAAGACCTCATCCAAGGCACAAACCTATTTCGAGGCACAAAGGCCTCATCTGAGGCACAAAAACCTCATTTGAGGCACCAAGACCTCATTAGAGGTGCAAAAACCTCATTCGAGGCACAAAGACCTCATTTGATGCATAAAAACCTCATCCATGGTGTAAGGACCTCATTCGAGACACAAAGACCTCATCCAAGGCACTAAGACCTAATCCGAGGCACCAAGACCTCATCCGAAGCACGAAGACCTCATCCAAGGCACAAATCTTGTCTGAGGCACAAACCTAATCTGAGAAACCAAACATTCCCACCATAATCTCATTCAACATACTAAGCTCTTGGCACCACAAAAAACCAAAAAAAGCATTAAGAAGGATTACAACAACAACAGAAGCGATCACCAATTAAACATCAATAAGTTTGCATAAACCAAAAGTCAATTAAAAAAGAAGAAGTGAGCATAAGAGTCATTTCATTAAATAAAAAAGGTAGTACAAGTCATTCGGCTGATGAATCCCCACCCACATATGTACATCATCATTTACACTTACAGAGCCCTCAACCTTCTCATCCTCACTCTCACTCTTTACTCTAGTACCAGGGGAGAGCTTCTCAAGCTAGGCCAAGTCCTCATTCAGATAGCGTTATAGTAGCTCAGCAAGAAGAACACTATGAGCTTGCACATAGGCATTGGCCACCTTTTCAATAATCTCATTTTTTTTTCCTTGAGCTTTTCTGCAAATTTAGCAAGATTAGTGCCCTAACTCGCCTTGGCATCTTCCATCTCCTTCTGCAGCCAAGCTACATGCTCCTCAAAAGATCACATTTTTTCTTCCAACTCACACACCTTAGCGCTATAAATGGTTAAATTATTCTTTCAAGCTATAGCCTCATTGACCGCCTTTATAACACCCTCACTGTAGTAATTCCGCACATTCTACTGTTTCGGTAACCGGTGTCGGTCTGGACAGTTAGAACGTCGGGAAAAAAAAATTTAAACTAAAGTGAGGAACTATAATTAACTCAAATATTAACAAGAAAAATGTAGGAAAAATTTTAGAAATAAAATACAGTTGAGTTAAATGAGTCGGTGCTCTAGCGATGGGTGACCATATAGGGAAGTATCGGTAAAGACAGTTATCGACCCCAGACCTGTGAGAAAATTAATGAAATAATTTTTGAGACTCCAGAGAAGAGTCATTGAGGTTTCTATGACATTAGAATGCCAAGAAAAGGTTTAGAAAAATTTTCGATCGGTACAGATGATTTTGGCTCAATAAGCCAAACGGAGGGCATTTTGGTCATTTCGTCTTCGGAGATGATTTTTAACCAACTTATCCAATTAAGTAAATAATTATTATGACATAAAATATGAATAAATATTGATGAAAATTAAATTAAAAATGAGTAAAATAAAGAAGAAAGAAAGATAAACCGACAACTCAGTAAGAGCAAAATTTGGTCAATTAAATTTTAGGGTCCAATATTAACAAAAAATGATGATTATTAATTTAATGAAGCTAAATTAATTTAATTAATTGAAATTATGAAAATTAAAAATAATTATTGAAAAGTCAAATTATAATGATTATAAACTTCAAAATAATTTCAAATTTGCCATTCTACTTATTTACCATATTGCCATTAAATATTTAATTATTATATAGGTTAATTATTGAACAAAAATCTGCATCTTTTTCCCTTCTTCCTCCCATCCACTTGCCTTCTTCCCTTCTTCTCTAAAATTCTTCATTAAAACCCAAAATCCAAAGCTTGAAACCCTAAGTCTCAACCAAATTTTTTCTTGGAAAAATTATAGTCCACCCTAAACTAAAGCCTAATTAGTAGAAAGCACTCAAGAAAACCAAAAGAAATTGAGTTTGGGGCAAGAGGAATTTCAGCCAAGGTGGACCAAGAAGGAGCTTCAAGTTTTTGATTGATTAGAAGGTTGAATTGAAGTTGAGTGAAGCTAAGGAACAAGGTTAGTGCTATCAATTCCTTTGAATTTTGAAGTTGCACCAAATTGATTTAGGTTTTGCTAAATTAGGAATTTGATGTTATGTTGATAAATTGATGTGTTGAGATTAACTATGGAGTATTTGAAGTGTATTGAATGTGATTGAAGTTGGTAGTAGTGTGGAATGGGGGGTATTAGAAGTGTTGTGTTCATGCAGGATTTTCTGGACTTTGAGTCCAGTACCTAAATGTGACCATAAGTAGAGTTAGGTTACACCAATTGGTGTGAGACCAATTGGACATTAATCTTAGGACATAATGAAACATTTTTGGTGAAGAAACCATGCCCAGAAAACCAACTTAGGATAACCTAAAAACTACCCCAATCCGGGTGACCAACATGCAGTCCCTGGAAACTGACCAAATGAATAGTATTTGTTCAAATGGTCATAACTCAGTGTAGGAAAGTTTAATTGATCTGAAATTTTACCAGCAGAAAGCTGAGATATAGACCTACAACTTTCATGAAGAAATCCAAATTTTGACCATAACCTAGTCAAATTGCCAACCAAACTTAGGTCACCAAATCTAGCAGAACCAAATTGCCTAGAAAATCTGGGTACAGGTCACTCTGGCCAGTTATGGTAAAATGACCATAACTTGAGCTACAAAACTCCAAATAGAGTGATTCAAAAAGGGAATTAAAGAAGACACAATAAGGAACAACTTTGATGAAGAAAATTTAGCCCAGTTTCCACTGTAAAATTGTCCAATAGAACAGTAAACTTAGGTAATCAAAACTGAAAATTTAGAAATGCATCTAGGGGACTTTAAATTGCAATTGGCAATTAATACTAGCAAATGTAAAACTCCAAAAGTGGGATCTTGGTGTAATTAGAATAAATATATCCATTAAGTATGAAAAAGTCAACATTTTGGTTGACTAGTAAGGTGAATAGTAATCAAAATGATTAGTAAATTAAGATGAAGACCTAGAACCTTAGAATTGTATGACAAAAGTGGACTATGCATCCTAGTCAAATTTGTTAAAGGGAAATTAAGGCCATAAATTTGAAATCAATGAAATGTTCATGGATTACTTGAAACATGAAAAAATAAGTCATCTAATTGATGTAAATAGATAGTTAGGGCTTATATGCCCATCACAAATAGAATTCATAAAATATTAGTAACTCAACTTGAAATATAAAATTTGTAATTACATAAGTAGATTTTTGAATGTATAAATGAGAAAGGAAAGATGTTTTGAATGTGAATAGTACATGAGATCAAATGAATGTGAATTGTAATTAGTATGAATATTACGATGAATGCATAAATTACCTAGAAATGTGAATTTGGAAATTATGCTTCCACTATAAACAAAATTAGAATGCTATAAAATATATAAACGAAAAATATAATGAAATAATGAAACATATAAACTCTTAATGATACTATGTGCCCATGTATTGCCTAGACACGTGTGTCAGATTGGATAGATTGGCATGCCAATAGGGTATTATTTTAGCAGTACTGCGAAATGCTTTATGCCTGTATTCATGGCTTTATGCCCGCACTCATGGCTTTATGCCCGCACTCATGGCTTTTATGCCTGATTATGTGTTATCATGGCTTTTTAGCCATACTGACTGCATACGTGGTTGACGTTCTGCGTCCCATGGTATGACGGCCCGAGGCACCACAGTGTCCAGTGCCAACGACCCGTTATCCAGTTTAGTCAGCCTGTCATAGGTTGCTTGGGCAGTGAAATTTATTAAAATAAGTTAAGAATATTAGTAATTAAAAATATTAGAAATTAAATAAATGAGTAAGATGACCTAAAATAAATTAGAATAGTTATTTATTAGAAAGAATCGAAATGAACTGGATCGATATTAAAATTTATTTATTATGAAATAATCTGAGACAACCTAGAAAGTATTGAGAAAATGCTAAAAGATTAGCAAAGAAAATTATAACATACATAAATATTGCAAATGTGACTTACATAATAATATAAGCATAAATTTATTATTTTTAGATCATTTTTTTCTATGTGCATTATTACTGTACATTGGCAAAATAAACACTTCCAAAGAAGACTAAATTAGGATAAAACATATTAAATTTTAGAAACCGCATGTGAAGTATAAATAAATCTTAATTATTTGAATTATGTTTTATTTCTATCTTTATTTGTATATTATTTCCTTGTTATATTATTGCACCACTAAGCAGCAATGCTTAGTGCGATGGAATTATTTCCTCGCGCAGGTACTGAAGGTAAAGCCTAGATAAAAATATTAAACAGAGATTTTAGAGTTTTGATCTGCAGAAGTGTCTGAAGTATTCAAGGTTGTCACCTCTTCAGCAATGCATGTAGATAGGGCCCATATAGATTATATTTTATATTTTGTATAAAATACTTAGATATTGTATTGTAATGTATATTATGAACAGGTAATTAATAGGAATGCGATGTAAATTAATTAATTAGCTTTTTCATATGTAATTAATTTATATATCATGTAAATTATAAAATTTTGTAATTATTTTGTAAATTATATAAATTAAGGAAATTTGAAAATTTTGCTTATGTAATTTGAGAATGTTTACATATGAATTGAGTATGAATGGAAATGTATGGAAATGATTATGAAATTGAAATGTATGGATGAGATTTGAAATATGAGAAAATTATAAGAATGATTGATGAGATAATTATGATTAGCATGGATAAGATTTTATTTTGGAAATATTGTTGAATTTCAAACAGGTGAATATTGAAATACGCCAAATGATAATAAAATAGGGAAAACTTTCCTGGTTTCTCCGTCGAAAAATAATTGATATTAAATTAAATGAATTCAAAATTATTAAAAAAAATTAAAGTAAGATAAGTTAGGGTGCTCCAACACCGATTGTAGCACGCCTTGCTCGGCTACACTGTAGTCGGGTGAGGGGTGTCACAGCCTTAGACATCTCTTGCCTAAGGAAGTTCACTTTCTCCCTCTCCATATATTGATTGGCAACAGCCTCCAGGTTCAAGCTCATAGATTGATTAAGGAGATCATTAATACTTTCTAGTCCCATCCAAGCTCAATTGTCAGGGAGGCATAAGGTCACAGCAGTAACCCTAGCCAAATCAATGTTGCCCTTTAAAGACTAGTTCCTCTTTAGAGACTGAGAAAGCTCTTGAGCACCCTTAGAGATCGGTTGCCTAGACGAACCACCCCCTAAAGTGGTAAAAACTGGTGGTTGGCTCGAAGGCTAATTTTGAATTGGAGGAGATCCAAGAGTGGTAGGTTCATTCTGAGTATGAGTTGGTGAGCTTATCTCTTCAGTTTGGAACCTCTTCTATGGCAGTTGTTCACCAGCCTTTGTAGCAGCAGCCTGAGTGGCTGCCTCTTTCATCTGAAGAACTCATTTGGTGAGCTCCTTCTTCCTTTTCTTTGTAGCTCTCTATGGTTTGATCCCAGCCATATCTACATATAAAATGAAATTAGTGAGTTCATACTGAGTTGAGAGAGCAAGAACTAAGGTTTTTATTCTTTCTAGGTCCAAGATCGGCAAATTGCAAGGAGATGCACTTCCCAGCCACCACATTGGCCAACCAACACTTTAGTTTGGCACTCACAACATCAGCATTTAAATACTGGTAGGTGTTGGCTTGACTTTTCAATTCCAATAACACTACATCCTCATCCAGATTCATAACGATCTCTCCCTAAGGTCTCTCGGCCAAATTGTTCTAGCTCCTTGGAACACCTTTGAAGCCACGTGGATTTTTGCTCTTAAGTATAAAGAATTTGTCTTTCCAATTTTTTAAAGAGGATGGAAGTTCGATGAAAAGTCTACAGTTTGGCTTTGCCTGAAAAAACTGGTACTTTTCATTTTTTTCACTTCCCAAAGCGATGCAGAGCAGCAAAAGTCTTTACAGTAGGAATCAGATTTTTAGCTAGGCACAGACCTTGGAAAGCTATTAGAGTTTGCCAGGAGTTCAGATGAAGTTGAGCCACATAGATGTGATGATAATTCAACACATCCTTATAAAATTACTCAAAGGGAAATCGCAAACCAGCCTTTAACTGCTCTTGATAAACTATGATCTGATCTCCTTTGAAGCAGTGATAGGCATAAAAGTCCCCATGACACTTGATAAGCTCAAACAGATCACCCGAGAGATTGAATTCTTCACTTATTCGGAGAAGATCAGAGGATAGCAGAACTGACGGAACCTCATCTATTGGAAGTGACTCCTTTCTCAGCATCTGAAATTTCTTTTTGCTAAGACTAGCAGAATTACAAGGGTTTGGCTTTGTCTGCACTTCACCTATATTAACCCTCCCACTAGTTCCCACATCCTCATCGAAATTTTTTTAAAATTGAATGGACGGAGTATTCACCATCTTTGGCTATCGATATCACTCATCCTCAAATGAAGAAAAGAAGAGCAACAGAGAAAACGAGAAGACTAGAAACAAAGAACACTACCTTTCACAAGAAGAAGAAACTCCATTGGAGTCTCAACTACGATTGCAAAGTCACTAGCCAGAGGAAATTGATATAAAAGACAAATAAGAAGATCTGGATAGAGTTTACCCATCCAAGTTTATATCTGGACACCTAAAGGATCCGAGCTCAGAGGAAATCTCTAAAAGCATTTCGATCTATTTTGTGAGATTGGACAGATCAGAGAGATCGGTATTCTTATTGAGTTTGGACCAAACAAAGATTACGCCATTGATCACACCTAATTCCCATCATAATTTTAGGATGAGTGTACCGTTATAACTTAAATGGAAAATTAGAGAAGATTTAGCTAAGATTTCATATAGTTACTATCCCAATCACTACATAAATAAGGTCAAGCTTCAAAAACAGGTATGCAAATGAAAAGCACTCATTTCAATTACTTTGAATATTCAGTTCATAATTTGATTACTGACTTGAGCGTCAGAGTGGTTGTTAACCACCACTGTCCCTCACTTATTCTTTGATTTTCAGGTGACTCTTGATTCAGTCAGATCCAACATCTAGGAAATCCACGACAACATCATTATTTTTAATAAAAAAATAAAATAATTAATAAATAATCATCCCGAATTTGTTAATGTGGTGTAATATTTTTAGTGTAATTAATAATTCTTTTTATTTGAAAATTGGTTTCTAGTGAGCTTAAATTTTAATTTGAAAGACTGTTGAATTAATTGTTGATGCAAAACTTGAGAAAATCTCTTAGCAGCATTGGTGTAGCTTTTGCAGGACTTGCCAAAGAAATGAATTTTCTTAAAGAATAGCAACTTAGGACCCTAAATGTCTCTCTTCTCCTGTCTCCTCTCTAGTCTTGAATCTCAATCCTTTGTTCAGTGGCCATCCCCTACCCTTTGGGTAAAAAGGTTAGATAGTTTAGTTTCCTTTGAGTGAGAGAGTCTATCTTCTTCTCGCTTTTACCGTTTTCGGTCTCCAGTCTTTTATTTAGTGAACATCCCCTGCCCTTTAGGCTGGGGAAGACTCCTTCTCCATCCGAAGGGTGGCTTATCCCTCTCCCTTTTCTGTTGAGTTATGTATAGCTTTGTTGGATTTTGTTTAGTTGAGCTGTAGTTTTTGTGCTTCATGGTGAGGGATTCGAAGCAAATATGTGCTTAGATGGTTCATCTTCTGACTCATGGGGTCTCCCCGTTGCTAGCATATTCAGAGGTGTTAGTACCATTTGGTCACCATTTCCATCAAAGCTACACGAGAATGAGAGGTTTGTAGTTTATCGAGCCTCTTCCCAATTCGTTCGGCATTGGTCTTAGCCCTAATTCGAAGGATTTGTGTAGCAACCTTTGCATCTGGGTAGGGCATTTTTGACTTTCCTTTGTGGCTGATGATAGTTTTTTTTTTTGCCCTGCATGTTTGTTGTTACTAATTTTACGCAATTAACTCTCGGTAGATAGTGGCAGTATAAAGGATCAAGTGATGGCTCTGCAGAAGTTGGAACCGGTCAAACCCGTATAATTTTAGGGGTCCATGTTAGTAGGGTGTTATATTACTGGGCTTGGATTTTAAGTTGCTGTTGCTTTTTTCTTTGAGTAAGCTTATGGCCTTGTAATCAGTCTAGTAAAATATCATATTTTGATTCAGAAAAAAAAAAAAAGCATTGCAAAACATTATTAATTCTGTCTTAAATGATCCTTAAGAGAAGAAAAAAGCACTGCAATAATTATGACCGTTGGATTGAAATTTGCTTAAGAAATTGCACGACTGTTTCCTAGTAAAAAAAATATAAAAATAATAATAAAAACAAAGACCAAGACTTCCTAAAGAAAAAGGCTTTCCGCGTATAGAACAGAATCATTGAAGGGAAAAAAATTATATATTAACTCAGCTTTTTTTCTTTTACTAAAAATTAAAAAAAAAAAAGGAGCCAAAGACCAAGACTTCTTATAGATAAAAGCTATCCCTGTGACAGAGCGGAGTTATCATTCAGGAGAAAAGAATTATTAATTCTATTTTTTTAAATAAAAAAAACAAATACCCAGGAGTTTTATTTTTCTTTTATTGAGCAATCAACTCTCCAACACAAATTTTTTGTTCAAAACTTGATGCAGGCAAGAAACGACTTGCTTTATAACGTGAGAAGCTCATTCAGATTTCATTACTTCATACCCAAAGCCAATAAGCTCTTAAACAGATTTTCTGCACTGCTGCACCTCCATAAGGACATTACAACTTGTAGATATATTATAATTTTAATATAATTATATATTTTGAAAGAATACAGAAAATATCACATCAGCACTTCAAATAATTATCGCTTCTTTGTCTCATATAATCCTCAAACGCTTGCATTGCAATAATTTTGTCAGTTTGATTGAGGTTTGTTTAAGAAATTTCACGACTGCTTCCTAGTAAAAGAAATAATAAAAACAAAGACCAAGACTTCATATCCAAATGTGTAGCTGACAAAATTTTTTCTCCAAATCACATCATTTTTCAATTTTTTTTGTATGAAATTGAAAATATTCTTGCTTAAGTTATGAACAATTAATGGCTTGTTTATTTGAAAAAGTGTTTTGCTTAATTTAGTGCTCATCTTATTCAAAGGGTATGAAGTCTTAAATTAGTTAAATTTCGGTTTTCACTTGGAATTCTTGAAACAACGAACAAAAATGAAGAGTTAAAAGATACTGGGCTGTGAGTCTAGATTTCTTTTTTTTTTTTCTTTTTTTTTTAAGATTTTCAGGAATTAGAGGTAAAAATTATTAGAATCCAAGTCTAACTAGAATTAGAAAGTATAATTAGTTTAAGAAATTTAATAAAATTTAAATTATGAAATTTAATAATTAAAGTTTCAAAAGAACTAGATTTTTTTGGTCGCCTATATATATGAGTAGCTGGTTGGCCTTTGTATTGGAGAGAGCTCACGAAGTGGAGAGATGTATCAAATTTTGTGAGTTTTGTTTAAATGAGTTGTAATGGTAAAAAAAATAATTAGCGGTCATAATTATTTTTTATTTATAAATGATTTATTTGGTGAAGTAAGCTTATACCGAACTACTTTAAATTTTATGTTTTTTATTTTGTATGGGTGTGATTTTTGCAACAAAAACAATGTATTTTTCAAAATGCATGTATTAACTGATTAGTTTCACTAAAATAGAGATATTAAATAATTGCGTTTTTTAAAATTCAAGGGTCAACTAATTAGTTTTCTTAAAATAAATAAATTAAATAATAGTTTGAATAGCATATATAACGAAAAATTTGACGGAGGGATTTAATAGTTTAACAGAAGTCAAATATAGGTATTAAATAGCATATTTTTATATAGGTGTCTTTGCTTCCTTTGAGTCAGAAGTTAGGCTCTCACTGCTTTGCAATCCTCCTCTCAGTTGCAATTTGTTCCTAGTGGTTGCAAACTCTACTTGTGGATTTTTGTTTCGAATCAGTTCTTTCCTGGATAGATGGTCACACCTTGTGTTTGGCTTTATGCTCTTCTGGGTTTTCTTCTTCATGGAGGCTGTTCTTTGGTCCCACTCCCTTGCTGTGGTGAAGCAACTCCTTTTATTTAGAGGGAAGGTATTAGAAAGTAATATTAAATATGAATATTATAAATATATATTTTTTATAAAATAATTAAAATATAAAAATAAGAAAAAAATAATTTTAAATTTTTAAAAACTAAAGAAAGATAATATATGAATATAAAAAACTCACTGGTGAGTTAAAAAATGAAAAATCTCCCAAATAACCATAAAAAAAAAAAAATCATCCCTCTTATATTTTCTTATTCCAAACAACCTAAAAATATCCTAAAACCTTACTTTAATTTACTCCCGAAACCTCCCCATCCAAATAATCTGTTAGTAGATTTCAGAGTCCCACCAATTGCGTCCTAGTTTTCTTCGTTGGTCTTAGTCTGAATTTTTGTGCTTTCTGCTTTGCTTATTTATGTTTTAGCAGCAGAGTTTGGTTAAGGTTGTGATGCCTAATTTGTGGTTTCTATGACTCCAGTGATTGAATTTTCTGATTGTTGTGAGGCTCTTTTTGCCTCTCTCCCATTTTTTCTTTAATAAAATCCTTTGCTTATAAATAAAATTGTGGATTTTTTGAAATATAAAAATTAAATAATTAATTTTATTAAAATATAAATTATTTATTTATATAGTAATTCTTGCCCTACTATTTAGTTGAATCTAGTAATTCTTTTTTTACAAAAAAATGTTGGTTAGATTAGTTCATTTTTTAACGTATCTCAAATAAAGGCTAATCCACCATGGTTTAAATGTCATTATCTTGTGGACTTGTTTTATAACATGAGATGCTCATTCAGATTTCATTACTTCGTACCCAAAATCAAACTCAAAACCCTTAAACATGTATAAGTGCATATTATGGTTTCAATATAATTATATATTTTGAAAGAACACGAAAATTATTAATGTGAAGGTTGAGAAAATATCATAGCTGCACTTCAAATAATAATGGCTTCTTTGTCTCATATGCCTGCATTGCTATAATTTTGTCAGTTTGATTGAGATTTGTCTAAGAAATTTCTTGACTGCTTCCCAGTGCAGGAAATAATAAAAACAAAGACCAAGACTTCATAGAGATAAAGACTCTCCTTGTGGGATAGAGCAAGACTTCATTATTGTTTTAAATATTATTATTATTATTTTTGTCTTCAGCGGCACTAATTTATACAATTTTATTTTCTCATTTTCTCATTCCTTTTTCATATTAATAACTTTTCAATGATCAATAAAATTCACTATCCACATCATCTTTAGTTAATCAACTTGAAAATTTTATTCTAAATATTTTAGGTATAAAATATTATTATTTAAAATTTTTAATTAAAATTTACAATTATTTAAAAATTTTTGTTATTTAAAATATATATCACCCTATTAATTATAATAAATTATTATTATTATTATTATTATTATTTTTAAAAAATAATTTTCTAATATATTTAATGATATTTTATATTGTATTGATTAAATTATGATTGAAATTCAATTAAATCTTAATCTTTTATGCTTTGTCTTCACTTATTTAATAATCAGTCAGATTTAAAAGCATTGTTATAATGTTTTTATATAAAATTTAATGAAGATTTAAAAAATAATTTTAAATTATTTTTAATGATTTTTCATTTTAATAAATATTCCATTTTTCAACAATTTTTTTAAAAATCATGACTTTTTAATAAAAATTAAATTATAATTTTTTATATTGCAATTTAATTATTAAAAAATATTTAATTTACAATTATAAAAAAATTAATTATATTACTATAAAATAAATAAATAGAAAATATTAAAAATTTTAAAATTGAATAAATTTAAAATATATATATGTATGTATATTTTTTATTTTTTAAAAAAAATAATTTTTTATTATTTACAGGTTTTCTTCGTTTTTTATCTTTAAAAAAATGGAAAATGAAAGAACCAAACAGATCGGCTATTTTTTTTTTTTTTAATTTATTGGCCAATCAACTCTCCATCACATGCTTTAGCCAACCACTTTTGACTTTCTGTCCCCCTCTTTGATTTTCGGTGCGGAGTGTTCACATTCAAAACTTGATGCAGGTGAAATGGCTTTCTATATAATATGAGATGCTGATTTGGAGTTCATTACTTCATTACCCAAAACCAAACTCATGTCTTCTTTATATTTTATATAAGAGCAATATCTATTTATACTATATCAATATTATATCAATATCGAAAAAAAAAAATTCAAACCTTTAAACAGATCTTTTGCTCCTCCATACGATGGCTTTAGAATCATTTGCTTTCAATGTTGCCCAGAAAGTCCTTGAAAAGCTAGCTTCCAAAGCCTACCAAGAAATTTCAATTGCATGGGGTGTTCAAGGGGAACTGAAAAAGCTTGAGGATGTCTTGATGACTGTTAAAGCTGTGCTGTTGGATGCCGAGGAGAAACAAGTGAGCAACAAGGAGGTGCGAGTGTGGCTGATTAAGCTTAAAGATGTTCTTTATGATGCTGAAGATGTACTCGATGAATTTGAATGTGAGACTCAGAGAAAGCAATGGCTTAAATTATATGGAAGCACCACCAAAAAGGTACCAAAAAAAATTAATTTCATTTACATATTTATAAATTATTAGACTTTGTAGTACATGTATTAAATTAAAAAAATTAAACTTAAGTAATACATATATATATATATATATATATATATATATATATATATATATATATATATATATATATATATATATATTTCATTAGAAAATTAAATATAAACATGAATAATTCTGTTTTCAGAACTGATTTAGATAGAGTAGAATAATTATTTGAGATACTATCTAATTTTTTTTCATTTTAGACAAATCAAAAAATATTCTGTAATTTTATTATTTTATGATCTTATTATTTATGTTGTTCGTATAAGATATTAAATTATCAAATATTAATGAAAGAACAGACAACACTATTAATCTTCATCGATAGAAAATTATTATTCATACTTGAGTTTCTAATAAAATTTTAATAATAGAGAAAAATAAGAATCTAAATACTAGGGAGAGAATCTCATATATATTTTTAAAGGATACAAATATAAGAAAAGACTCAAATCAGTTCTAAACAAATATAAATCTAAGAGTTTATTAAAAAAAATAACAAAACAGTAAAATAAAGAAAAAGAGAATGATCCACCAATGATAAATTTATCGATGACTGCTAGAAAAAAAAAAAAAAAAAGAAATTTGAAAGATAAAAGAAGAAAAAGAGAGGAAAGAGAGGAGGGGAGTTGTACCCAATATAAGTAATATATTTATCCTTTAGTAATGTAAGAAATAATATTTGATTGCTGATATAGTACTATTTCTACAATAGCTATTTTTAAGAAATTATAATTATAAATTAATTATAATATAGATATAGGAAAATAAATTAATTGGACTTATATTGAGTTGTTATGAACATTTTTTAATTAATATTAATTTTTATCAAAATCAAATAAAATTTCTTTTAAATTATATTTTTATAGCCAATTTTTATAATGAATATTCGATTTTTGTTGATTTATATTATTTATTTTATTTATTATTTTTTTTTATAGTTCATCGTCTTGAAATAAGTTAAAAGGTTTAGTTTATTTAATATTCGTAATTTTATAGATATTATTGTTATTTTAATTTAATTTAATTTATTATAACAGTTTAAATTAATTTTTGAAATTTTTTTGAAAATATAAAAATTTAACTTTTTAACTTTTACTTTAAATTATACAAAAATATAATAGATATCAGCAATATAATTATGTAGATTGAAATTAGGAATAATATGTTTTTATAAATATATAAAAAATTTTATGTTCAATACAAGTGATGTAATATAATTTATGAATAAATAATATAATTAATATTTTGATTTTGAGGAAAAAGCTAAAAATGTATGTATATATATATATATGTGTGTGTATATATATATATATGTTCATGAAAATTTTATTTATAATTATATAAAAGCAATATAACAATTTAAAAAAAATTCTCACAATTGTTGAATAAATTATAGAAAAGTAAAGTAATTATACATAAAAGTAAATTATCAAGTGCAGCAATTAGTGAAGGAGATTAAATATTTTAGTAAACATACGGCCAAGAATTATTATTGGATTTAGATTTTTATATTATATTAATAATACATTAGTGAAACCTCACGACCTTATAATACTTATCAGTTATTGGGCAACGTAAATAAAATTAGAGACATAATATATATATATATATATATATATATATATATATATATATATATATACCTAATTACGAAATATGAATTTTTGTTGATTTATTAATCAAATAATGTACTCTTTATAATTGATATTTTTTTGCCATTTAAGAGATCATTTATGGCTTAAATTTTGGCCTTTTTTTGTTAGGAATTAAGCTCAATTTAATTTATAGATTCAGAGTTTGTAATAATTGCACACAATAATAAAAATATATCTTTAAGGTTTTCTTTTATTTTATTATTTATAATTTTCTTTATTAATTATTATATACAAAATCATATATATTCTTTTAAAATAATATAAGTTTTTATCCATGAGGTTGTCCTTTTACTTATACTTTTACATATATTGTAGCTCGATAAATTTTATTTTATATGCATATTTATTTGTTTATTTTTTTTCTTAATTTATATGTATCATATTTAATTTCAGGTGGGTCGCTTTTTTTCATCCTCTAATCCACTTGCTTTCTGTTTAAAAATGGGTCATAAAATAAAACAAATAAGAGAGCAATTAGATGAAATTGCATCTTATAAGGCTAAGTTTCATCTTAATGAACGAGATGAAGGTAGGCGTTCTATGCCTAAGGAAAGAGCGATGACCCACTCCTTTGTAAATGTGTCTGATATTATAGGAAGAGATGAGGATAAAGAAAATATCATCAGACTTTTACAAAAGCCTAATGATGGTGGAAAAATCGATGTTATTCCTATTGTTGGAATTGGTGGTTTGGGGAAGACTGCACTCTCTAAATTAGTTTATAATGATGAACGAGTACAAAATCATTTTCAACTTAAGATGTGGGTATGTGTATCAGAAGATTTTGACATAAAAAATTTGATTGAGAAAATTATTAAATGTGCCACCAGTGATGGAGAGAACAGAAGCAATTTGGAAGTGGAACAATTGCAAAAAATCTTGCGAGAAAAAATTGGTGATAAAAAATACTTTCTCATTTTAGATGATGTGTGGAATGAAGATTCTATGAGGTGGGATCCATTACAAGAGCTTTTGTTTACAGGTGCTAATGGAAGCAAAATTTTAGTAACTACGCGTAGTAAGAAAGTAGCCTCCATTATGAGCACCATTTCAGAACCATATGAGTTATCAGGTCTTCCGCATGATAAGTGTGTAGCTTTGTTTACTAGATGTGCATTTAAAGAAGGTGCAGAGAAGCACTATCCAAACTTGTTAAAAATTGGGGATAAAGTTGTAGAAAAATGCAAAGGGGTTCCATTAGCAGTGAAGACACTAGCATCACTTCTTTTGACAAATAAAGATGAAAGTTATTGGAAATTTATAAGAGATAGCGAGTTGTGGAAAATAGAGCAAAGAGAAAATGACAAAATTTTACCTGCTTTGAAATTAAGTTATGAACAATTGCCTGCTTATTTGAAAAAGTGCTTTGCTTATTGCTCCTTTTATCCAAAGGACTACGAATATGCAAGTTTTGCATTAATTCAATTTTGGATGGCACATGGACTTCTTGAATCAACAAATGACAACGAAGATTTGGAAGATATTGGGTGGCGCTATTTTCAGGAGTTGGGGTCCAGATCTTTTTTTCAAGATTTTGAGGACTATGATTGGTTTATTAAGTGTAAAATGCATGATCTAGTACATGATCTTGCATTATCATTGACACAAAATGAATTTTCAGCAATAACCTCAACCACCACACACATCTCAAAGAGTGTCCGCCATCTGTTATTTCCCGACTTCACTTCACTTCCCCATGGTCTTTCCACTCTCTTACAAGATTTTGAGCATGTGCGAACTGCTTTATTTATGGCTACTAAGAAAATCAGTCAATCAGCCTTGGATTTATGTTTGTCAAGATTAAAATATTTGCGAATGTTGAACTTGTCAGAATCCAAATTAGAGGTACCGCTGGAAAGGATTGGGTCTTTAAAGCATTTGAGGCTTTTATTTTTACCTGAAATTGAAAAGGTCCCCAATTCTATTTGCAAGTTACAGAATTTACAATCTTTGTTACTTCGTGCTGAGGAGTTACCCAATGATATAAGGTACTTGATCAGCCTTAGATTTCTAATTTTTTCCACAAAGCAGAAGTGTTTGGCAAAGAATGGACTAGGCTGCTTGACTTCTCTTAGGTTTTTGTTCATTGGTGGCTGTGAAAATTTAGAATACTTGTGTGAAGATATGCAAGGCCTCAAACATCTTCGAACACTTATTATTTTTAGATGTGAAAGCCTAATCTCTTTGCCTCAAAGTATGAAATACCTCACTGCATTGGAGACTCTTCATATCGAGGATTCTGAAAACCTCAAATTGACGATGGAGGAAGGGAAAGCCGATCAAGACTTGGCTCGATTCAGCCTTCAAAGGCTGATACTCATAAAGTTACCAGAACTGGTAGAGTTTCCAGAATGGCTTCTTCGAGGATCCACCAACACTCTGCAATTCTTAAAACTAAGAAGGTGTAGAAACCTCAAAGAATTGCCTGCGTGCCTACAGAATATAGCATCTCTTCAACAACTTGTGATTAAAGGTTGTAATGAATTGAGCGAAAGATGTGAACGTGGAAAAGGTGAAGATTGGTCCAAGATTGCTCATATCCCTAAAATTGTTCTTGACGGTTCTGAGATCAATTCAACAGATGATTCTCACATCGATTCAACAAGTGAAATTAGGTACGTATAAATTTCATCTAAAATTGTTTTTAATGTTAGTTTTGGATTTAAATTGTAATTTTCCTTTTTCTTTTTTATTTTAGGGATTTGCAAGTTCATAAATTTAGCATTTTAGATTGAAATTACTTTTCCTTTATGATATAATAAATTATTTAAATGGTTGCGCTGCATGATAACCTTCTTCAGCTCATTTGGTTTTCAACTTTTGTGGCAGATATCATGGCAACTCCGCTGAAAATGCCAACTGCTGAATGTAACAATGTTTGTATTTGATGTTGTGCTTGTTCTATGCTGTAAATTGCCAATACATGTGTTTTATATTGTAAATAATGCTTAAGAAACTTGTTAATCTACTATTTGTGATGTCCCAAAATATGTCCAAGAGGGGGGTGAATTGGACTTTAAAAACAATTTTCGGTTCTTGCTCAAAACCTTTGAAAATTGCAGCTAGGTTCAACTAAATTAACTAATGTGAAAAATGAACAATATAGCTCTATTGACAAGTTGACTCAAGGTTAAGCTGTATGCAATCAGTATACTGATATAACAGACTATATAAGCATTCAGTAAATATATCAAGAACCGAATACGCTTTTATCACAAAGAACTAGAGCAAGATACGGATATCCTATCCGACAAAGACAACAGATATCCAAATGAATATATCGGATATCGCAGATTTTGCAAGAAACTATTTTTCTCGGATAGCAAAGAAGATCAACAAAGATATGATATCAATTTTCATATCAGCAAAAGCATATCATTCATAAAGCTAAATTGCAAAAATGTAAAGAGCAAGGGTTGAGAAAATGAACACTGGAATTTTTATAGTGGTTCGGCTTTAACTAGCCTACATCCACTCTCTCAAAGATCCCACTTTGAGTCTTCACTCCACTATTCTTCTCTTTTCAAGGCAAGAGACAAAGCCCTTTACAAATCTTCTCAACAAAGCTTTTACAAGTAGCTTCACACTTCTACCAAGTGTTATCCCAAACACTTATCACAACCAAGCTTCAATAGGTGCTTGAAAGACCTCTCACAAATGATAATAATGTGTTTAAAAAACTCACTCTCACTCAATTA
Source organism: Hevea brasiliensis (assembly GCF_030052815.1). Lineage (NCBI taxonomy): Eukaryota > Viridiplantae > Streptophyta > Magnoliopsida > Malpighiales > Euphorbiaceae > Hevea > Hevea brasiliensis. The sequence goes on along the minus strand of NW_026614588.1, from coordinate 128,478 downwards.
CAACAAATACTATAAAGAAGAGTTGAGTAAATAAGCCAATGATGAGCAATAAATCACTTTGAGCACTTTGAATGAAAGCTTTAAAGATTTTGAACAGTAGAGGGACTTTCATTAAGTGCAAAATGGCCAAAGGAAGGTGTATTTATAGCTTTGGAACGTTTTTTACCGTTGCAGAACTCATTTGAACGTTACAGATACGAATTTCAAGAAAATAGCCGTTATTTTGTCGTTTTCTGCGATGTTGTGCAGAATTGAAATAGTTAGCGTACTTGAGAAAATAGCAAACCAGTTAGCATACTAAAATAAGTAGCAAACCAGTTAGCATACCAGGAAAACTTTTCTGCATAACTTTCAAAACTATAAAACTTCACACCAAATCATAGTTAAACATTTTTTTTTTTTAGGCCAATAATCATGATGTTTCAAAGAAAAATCATTTGAGGGATTGAAAATAAGGATCATTGACTTTTACTTCTCAATTCTTTTCACTTCTCAATTCTTTTCACAAGTAATCCTAAGAAATAAAACTAACTCTAATACTATATGTACCTTCAATTATGATGTTCAATGCAGCCTTGGAAGGTAACCTTTTCTTCTTTTATCTCTTTTGCTTCGTCTTGTGTTATCCTTAGAATGTCATCCTTTCTTCATAAGCACGAATCTATCATGAAATCCTTTTGTCCTTTTTCTTTGAGATACACAATACTTAAAATAATGTTAGTTTGATTCTAGTTGAGTTTTGGTATCATCAAAATCTATGCTCCTTTGAGCTTGTGGGGTCAACAATCTCCCCCTTTTTGATGATTACAAAACTCAATTGAATCACCATGTAAATGTAAGTAAGTGTGAGTATGTGTATGTGAGAATAACTCCCCCTATGTATGTGCTTATATCAACAATTAATCACAAATAACTCCCCCTTAATAATTTTAATGAAATATCCATAAGCATTTTCTTAAGGAGTCAAGTGTGACTAAAGATACTAACTAAATATGCACAATATACACACTAATCACGAACTGTATATATCATTCACAAGTGATATCAACAATATGCACACCATAAAGTTATATCAACAATATACTATTCACAAACTATATCAACCATGAGTAATCACAAACTATATCAACCACAAGTAATATCAACAAGATTACTCATTCATTACTTTTCTCCCCCTTTTTGTCAGCATCAAAAGAATATGGGAGAAATCATGCATGTGTGAATAAGTCAAAATGCAGTTTAAGTGCAGTGAATAAACAGTCAAAATAGTAACTGATATAGCAAACTAATTAAAAGTTCAGAAAAACCAAAAGTAGCAAACTAACAGACAGACTGTTAGACAAAATTCAATCAAAGTTCAGTTTATCCTTTCAGCCTGGAACTTCTCCTGATTGGTTTTGGAGCACCCATTTTCAGCTTTTTGGGCTTGATAGGTTTGTCACTCAAAGTTTGAAGAATTGCAGCAGCCAATTCAGTCCCGGGTGTCAAAGGAACAATAGGCCCAGCTGCTAACTCAAGAGTACTGCACTCACCGAGACTTTTTGCCGCTTTTAGTCTTTTTGCGATGGGTTTACAGTTTCATCTTTCTGCTTATGCCTTTTGTTCTTGTTGAGTTGCTTTTGCTCTTTCCTTTTGCAGGAGCAGCAGGAGCAGGTGTCTCAGGTTCTGCTTCAGACTCTGAGTCACTCATGTCTTTCCCACTACCATCTTTGCTGCCTCCATTACCATTCTTATCATCAGATTCATCTTCATCTTTTTCTGCTTCAGCTTCTTCCTCTTCTTCCTTTTCTTCCTCTTTCTCTTCTTCTTCTTCAGTTTCTTTCTCTTCCTCTTCTTCTGTTTCTTCTTCCTCTTCCTCTTCATTTCTTCTTCTTCTTCATTTCTTTCTCTTTCTCCTTTTCTTTCACTTTCTCGGCTAGAGGAACAGAACCAGTAGCAACCTTACTGGTTTCTCCAGCCTCAGTGGTTGAAATACCCAAATGGACTTTGATTTTAAACAACTCTTCAACAATCTTGTACATCAACATCAAAGATCCATCAACCTTAGAGTCAAGAGCATTCATGAGAATAGTTTGAAAACTTCTAAATTTTTGTAGCTCTCCAAGTTCCATTTCAACAAATTCTCTCAAATTGTTTACTTCCTCCAAAATACCTTCAACATTGAAAGTACCACTTGCACTATCTTTGGAGCTAGCACCTTGCTCAAATCTAAGCTTTCTACCATCATCATCTTTTTGCAAGCTAGTGATTGGGATCATATTGGTCCTAAGTTTCTCAGTTTCCAAAGGTATCCCAAAGTCTCTAAATAGACCATTTAGAAGATGAGCATAGGGTAGCTTATAGGGTGGCTTCCATTTCATGATTTGTTTCAGCATAAAATATGCAAGATTAAACTCAATTTGGTTTACTATATGCCAAATTATGCAGAGGTCAAGGGTACTCAAATAGTTGGGACTGCCGGTTCTAGGATTCAACACATAAATGATAAAACTATGAAGAATTTTAATGTGTTGATGAGCATGGGTAATGCTAGTCTTATCCTTAACTTCTCCTTTAAACACTTCACCCTCAAAATCCCTTTTGTTAAATCCACCAACAGCAAAAACATCTTTGTGGGAGCAGATTTTGTTCCCACTGTTTGGAATTCCTAGGGCTTTAGCTAATCTAGCTACTGTCACTTCATAAATTGTTCCTTTCATTTTTACCTTAAAAGACTCATCTTTGTCAGAATCATCAACCCTCAAATTTTTATAGAATTCTTGCACTAAGTCCATATACACTCCTTCAGTATCAGAACACAGTTTATCCCATTTTTGATACTCAAACAAAGATTGCAAAGGAACGGAAATTTCAACAAAAGCAGGCCAGTGAATGTACCTTGGCTCATGAATAGCCCTCTCCATATGCACAACTGGAGCTTTTGAAATCATTTTCTTTTTGGTTCCCTTTTCTTGGACTGGCTCGCTTGTTCTTTTCTTGGTCGTTTCTTTTGGTTTACCAATTATCAGAGGAGCATCCTTTTGTGGAGGTGGTGACGCAGGGATACTTGCGTCAGTTGAGTTTGATGATGAGTATGTGGTGATTTTGGCTTTCCCTTTTCCTTTGTCTCGTGCCATAACCAATCTCAGAAACAAATTAGGCCGAAATGACAGAGAGAACTGAGATTATAAATTCAGTGATGTGAGCAGCCAATATATATATATTTATATATATAATCAATTTAAGCATATCAACATCCATTTTTTACAACAGAGCGCAATGACAAAAAATTAGAACAGACAGCAAGAGAAAAATATTCGAGTTCCTACGAATCCATGGCAGTCGATTTATTATTATATACCACATTTTACGAAATGTTAATGCCCAAAAAAAAATTAACAACAGAGCGCTAAAACAGAACAAACAGGCGAGAGCAAATCAAGCAGAAAAAAAAATTATCAGCATATTATGAAAGCAGATAAAACAGGCATGGATAGAATGTAAAGCATGATTCCATTAAAGTTTTAGTTTTTATACCTGGAATATACTGAAACAGAAAGTGCGAATCGACAAAGAAAAATAACCAACAGCAAATGATTTCTTTCTGCAGATTAGAGAAATAACGGAAACGAAAAATTTTGGGAATTTTCTATCTGCAAACAATCGATTTAATCGATTCACTAACAATAGGTTTCGGAAGTATTTAAAAATGATGAAGGAAAACGATTGCTTGAAGGGGTGCGACCGAAATGGTTTTGTGAATGGAAAGAGAAAGGCAGCCGTTCGGGTTCTGGGAAACGAGGCGACGGAAAGAAGAGTTTTGAATTTTAAAACTTGAAAAGACACAACTGTAGGTTTTGCAGGGAATAGGTAGCGTGTAGCAGAGGAGAGACGGCGAGAAGACTGATGGTTCAGAAGAAAAATTGAATCCCGCGCAAATCAAAGTGTTAAAAAGTCCATTTTGCCCTTAAATACATAATGATGCAATACTTTAAGTAGAGGGGTATTTAAGTCATATGGGCTTTAAACATGCAGAATAGGCGCTTCGAGAAAAAATAATTTTAGAGTTTTAGAGCAATCAGACCTGACTTCCAGTTTGCCAACGAAAAAGTAGGAGCAGTGGTAAAGCGTTTAGCAAACAAGAAAATTAGCAAACGGATTAGTATGCCACTGAGAGCAAATTCTGCAGATTACTGTTCATATCTGATATAATCCAGAATTTTTCAAATTGCACCAAAAATATCAGAATGCATTTTCAACACTGCAAATCAACATATATCACTTCATTTTCATATGGAAACATAAGAATACATCAAAATTTAATCAAAAGCATCAATCATACCAAGTTCTCTTCTTATTTTGCAAAAAGTTTCCTCACTAAGTGGCTTTGTGAAAATGTCAGCAAGCTGTTTTTCAGAAGGGACAAATTCGATTTGAATATCACCATTTTGAACATGATCCCTAATAAAATGATGTCTAATTTCAATATGCTTGCTTCTAGAGTGTTGAACAGGATTTTTTGATAGGTTTATAGCACTAGTATTGTCACATCTTATGGGAATGTGATCAAATTTAATTTCAAAGTCTTCAAGCTGTTGTTTCATCCACAAAATCATGCAACACAACTTCCACCGCAATATATTCAAACCTGCAGTAGAAAGTGCAACAGAGGTTTGCTTTTTACTGTGCCATGAAACTAATGCATGACCTAAAAATTGATAAGTTCCAGAAGTGCTTTTTCTATCCAATCTACTACCAGCAAAATCTGAATCACTATAACCAAAAAGATCAAATGATTCACATTTTGGATACCACAAGCCAATATTGTGAGTGCCAATAAGGTATTTAAAAATTCTCTTAACTGCTACAAGATGAGATTCTTTTGGACATGACTTAAATCTTGCACATAAATATACACTGAAGTGAATATCTGGTCTAGATGCTGTTAAGTAGAGTAAAGAACCAATCATACCTCTATAAAATTTGTTATCTACCTCTTTACCTTTTTCATCTTTCTCCAATTTAATTGTTGAGCTCATGGGAGTTCCAATACTCTTCATATCCTCCATTTTGAACTTCTTTAGCATATCCTTTATATACTTGGACTGATTTATAAAAATTCCATCTTTCATTTGCTTAATTTGCAATCCAAGAAAGAAGGTAAGTTCACCCATCATACTCATTTTAAATTCACTTTTCATCATGTTGGAAAATTTCTTACAAAGAGAATGGTTAGTAGCACCAAAAATAATATCATCTACATAAATTTGCACAATAAGCATGTCTTTTCCTATTTTCTTAATGAAAAGAGTGGTATCTACTTTTCCTCTTTTAAAATCATTTTGAAGCAAAAATTTACTAAGTCTCTCATACCATGCTCTAGGAGCTTGCTTTAAACCATAGAGAGCTTTAGTAAGCTTGTAAACATGATTTGGAAAGTGAGGGTCTTCAAAACCAGGAGGTTGAGCTACATAAACTTCTTCATCAATGTATCCATTTAAAAATGCACTTTTAACATCCATTTGATAAAGCATGAAATTCTTAAAACATGCAAATGCACACAACATTCTAATAGCTTCAATTCTAGCAACCGGAGCAAAGGTTTCATCAAAATCAATACCTTCCTCTTGGTTGTATCCTTGAGCTACTAGTCTAGCTTTATTTCTAACTACATGTCCTTTTTCATCCATCTTATTCCTAAATACCCATTTAGTTCCAATAACAGTGTGCTTTTTAGGTTTAGGAACAAGTTTCCAAACTTTGTTTCTTTCAAACTGATTTAATTCCTCTTGCATAGCAAAAAGCCAATTTTCATCATTTTGAGCATCATCATATGTTTTGGGTTCAAATTGAGAAACAAAAGCAACATTACCAAAATATCTTCTAAGTTGAGCTCTTGTCATCATTCTTTGTGATGGACTATCAAGAATGTCATCTTTGGAATGATTTCTATGGTACCTCCATTCTTGTGGAATATCTTGATGTTGAGGTTCCTCAATTTGTAGTTCTTCCACATTTGGTTGGGAGTCTTCTTGAATTTCAATATTTGTGGAGCAAGGGAGTTCTTCTTCTTTGTCATTTTGATCATCCTCCACTTGTTCTTTTGATTCAAGCTCATCATTATTCGAATTCTTTGAATTTAGAATCTGCTCAAATTCATCATCACAAGAATCTTTCCTTTGCAAGGAAGTGTTAGCATCATCAAAAAGTATATGCATTGATTCTTCCATGGTCAATGTTTTTCTATTGAAAATCCTATATGCTTTGCTATTTGTTGAGTAGCCTAGAAATATTCCTTCACGAGATTTAGCATCAAATTTCTTGAGATTGCTGTCTTTGTTATTCAAAATGTAACATTTGCAACCAAAGACATGAAAATATGCAATATTGGGTTTTCTTCCTTTCCAAAGTTCATAAGGAGTTTTCTTTAAAATAGCTCTAATGGAAACTCTGTTTAAAATGTAGCATGTCAGATTTACACTTCCGCCTAAATATTTTGGTAAACTGCTTTCATTCAAAGATTGTTCTTGCCATTTCTTGCAAAGATCTGTTTTTCCTTTCAACAACTCCATTTTGTTGTGGAGTTCTAGGAGCTGAAAATGTATGATAAATACCATTTTGAGAGCAGAAATTTTCAAATAAATTATTTTCAAATTCTTTTCCATGATCACTCCTCAAAGATGTAATGCAATATCCTTTTTCATTTTGAGTTCTTTTGCAAAAAGCTTCAAATATATCAAAGGTTTCATCTTTATGAGCAAGAAAGAAAGTCCATGTGAATCTTGAAAAATCATCAACAATTACAAATGCATATGCCTTGCCTCCTAGACTTCTAGGTGTGATTGGACCAAAAAGATCAAGATGCAATAATTCCAATGGTCTAGACGTAGTTACAACATTTTTTGATTTAAAGGATGATTTTGTATGCTTACCAAGTGCACAAGCTTTGCATTGATATTCTTTTTCAAATTTTAGCTTTGGAAGTCCTCTAACAAGGTTCTTTCTAGAAAGTTTAGCAAGTGTACTCATGCTAGCATGTCCTAATTTTCTATGCCATAACCATGCACTATCATCTGAAGTCATAAAACATGTTTCACAATTTTCTTCAAGACTTGTTAAATCAAGTAGGTAAATATTATCTATTCTAGCACCAGCAAACATAACATTATTTCCATGAATTTCACAATGTGTAGAAGTAAAAATCACTTTAAAACCATTATCACACAATTGACTAACACTTAAAAGATTATACTTTAATCCTTGAACTAATGCAACATTCTCAATGCAAGGATTTTTACCAATAGTTCCACTTCCAACAATTTTAGCTTTGCTTTTATCACCAAATTTCACATAACCTTCTTCTTTCATCGTAAGAGAGGAAAACTTGCCTTTATTTCCTGTCATGTGCCTAGAGCAGCCACTATCAATGTACCAATGTTCTGTTTCCAAAGATACTCCTTAGGCGGACACAAATCGCTTAATTGTTCTTAGGTGCCCAAGCAACTTTGGGTCCTTGAATGTTAGTAATATTAGGTAGGGTTCCTTTAGGCACCCATACTTTCTTTGCCTTAAAGGTTCCTTTCCTAATAGGACAAGCACTAATCATATGACCATTGTGATTGCAATAAAAGCATGTAATACTTGGTTGAGAAAAGGATGTAGCTTTAACAAAAAATTGTTTGTATTTTCCATATTTCATAAATCCATCATATCCAATTCCAGATTTTTCATTTGTAAATCTTTGATTCCCAAGAAGTATATCAAGTGTTTCTTTTCCTTTTGTAAATTTAGATAAATCTCTTGTCAAAGATTCAACTTTTTCCTCAAGAATTCTGTTTTTCTCAAGAAGTTGTTCACATACTTCTTTTGATCTTTGAAGCTCATCATTAACTTCCTTAAATAATTTCATTTGAGATTTATAAAATTCATTTTCCTTTGAAACCATACTCAATGAAATATTTTCTGATCTTAAAGCACAATTTTCATGAACTAAAATTTTGCATTTCTTTTTAAAAGTTCTATACTTATCATATGTCTTCACAAATGCAAGTTCTAATTCATCAACATTAGAAAGTTCAAGATTTACCTCATTTTCACTATCTTCGATGTGTGAGCTTTCACCTTTTTCTTCAATTGCCATCATACAAGTGTTTGCAGCCTCTTTGTCACTTGTTTCATCATTTGATGAAGAATCACTGTCACTCCAAGTTGCTGCCATTGCCTTTTTGCTTTTGTCCTTTCTAAACTTATTTTTCTTCTTCAATGTAGGACATTTTGGCTTAATGTGGCCTGGTTTGTTACACTCATAACAAACTATTTCACTTGAATGATTTGGAGTCTTTGGAGCATATTTCTTTGTGAACTTCTTGTATTTGCTTCCACCTTTTCTAAATGCTCTTTTGAATCTTTTGACTATCATAGCCATGTCTTCATCATCATCACTTGAAGCACTTGAATCATCACTTGAATTAGCTTTAAGAGCAACATTTTTCTTTTTCTCATCTACTTTTTCGGATATGAAAGCTATCCCTTTCTTTTTCTTTTGATCACCTTCATTCTCATCTTTCTTATAAATCATCTCATGTGCAATGAGAGAACCAATCAGCTCATCATAGGTGTATTTTCTGAAATCCTTGGTGTCTTGAATAACAGTAGTTTTTGCTTCCCACGTCTTTGGAAGAGACCTCAGAATTTTCTTTACAAGTTCTTGTTCTTCAAATCTCTTTCCAAGAGCTTTAAGTAGATTTACAAGGTGCAGAATCTGGTACTCATCTCAAAGAATAGTTTCACTGTGTTTCATCTCAAATAATTCATAATCACGGATGAGGAGGTTTGCCTTTGACTCTTTTACCACATCGGTTCCTTCATATGTGACTTCTAGTTTGTCCCATATCTCTTTGCAGTTTGACATCCTGAAACACGATTATACTCATTAATATCAAGAGCACAATGAAGAATATTAATAGCCTTGGCATTTGTAGAAATTTTCTTCCAATCATTATCATCAAATTCAACTTCAGCTTTAGGAATTTGTACAGTTCCTTCATCTGGTTTTATAAGGAATATAAGGACCATCTTTAACTATTCTCCAAGCATCAATGTCAGCAGATTGTATAAAGTTTCTCATTCTAGTTTTCCAAAAGGAGTAATTTGTGCCATTAAAAGTGGTGGTCTAGTGATGGAATAACCTTCACTAAGGGGGCAGTATACACAGAATTTCTAGATGAACTAGCCATGTGTGTGGATCACTCTAAGGGGTTTAATCCTCAAGCAAGAGAGACAAGCTCTGATACCAAATTGATGTCCCAAAATATGTCCAAGAGGGGGGTGAATTGGACTTTAAAAACAATTTTCTTGCTCAAAACCTTTGAAAATTGCAGCTAGGTTCAACTAAATTAACTAATGTGAAAAATGAACAATATAGCTCTATTGACAAGTTGACTCAAGGTTAAGCTGTATGTAATCAGTATACTGAGATAACAGACTCTATAAGCCTTTAGTAAATATATCAAGAACCGAATACGCTTTTATCACATCAACTAGAGCAAGATACGGATATCCTATCCGACAACACAACAGATAGCCAATGAATATATCGGATATCGCAGATTTTGCAAGAAACTATTTTTCTCGGATAGCGGCAAGATCAACAAAGATATGATATCAATTTTCATATCAGCAAAAGCATATCATTCATAAAGCTAAATTGCAAAAATGTAAAGAGCAAGGGTTGAGAAAATGAACACTAGAATTTTTATAGTGGTTCGGCTTTAACTAGCCTACATCCACTCTCTCAAAGATCCCACTTTGAGTCTTCACTCCACTATTCTTCTCTTTTCAAGGCAAGAGACAAAGCCCTTTACAAATCTTCTCAACAAAGCTTTTACAAGTAGCTTCACACTTCTACCAAGTGTTATCCCAAACACTTATCACAACCAAGCTTCAATAGGTGCTTGAAAGACCTCTCACAAATGATAATAATGTGTTTAAAAAACTCACTCTCACTCAATTACAACAGATACTATAAAGAAGAGTTGAGTAAATAAGCCAATGATGAGCAATAAATCACTTTGAGCACTTTGAATGAAAGCTTTAAAGATTTTGAACAGTAGAGGGACTTTCATTAAGTGCAAAATGGCCAAAGGAAGGTGTATTTATAGCTTTGGAACGTTTTTTACCGTTGCAGAACTCATTTGAACGTTACAGATACGAATTTCAAGAAAATAGCCGTTATTTTGTCGTTTTCTGCGATGTTGTGCAGAATTGAAACAGTTAGCGTACTTGAGAAAATAGCAAACCAGTTAGCATACTAAAATAAGTAAAAAACTAGTTAGCATACCAGGAAAACTTTTCTGCATAACTTTCAAAACTATAAAACTTCACACCAAATCATAGTTAAACATTTTTTTTTTTAGGCCAATAATCATGATGTTTCAAAGAAAAATCATTTGAGGGATTGAAAATAAGGATCATTGACTTTTACTCCTCAATTCTTTTCACAAGTAATCCTAAGAAATAAAACTAACTCTAATACTATATGTACCTTCAATTCTGATGTTCAATGCAGCCTTGGAAGGTAACCTTTTCTTCTTTTATCTCTTTTGCTTCGTCTTGTGTTATCCTTAGAATGTCATCCTTTCTTCATAAGCACGAATCCATCATGAAATCCTTTTGTCCTTTTTCTTTGAGATACACAACACTTAAAACAATGTTAGTTTGATTCTAGTTGAGTTTTAGTATCATCAAAATCTATGCTCCTTTGAGCTTGTGGGGTCAACAATTTGTATCTCTAAACTCTTGTTTCTTTTACTTTTAAATTATATTGTAAATATATGAAGTATTTACATTTGCGATAGTGCTTCATCTTTGTTTGTGATCAAGTCCTAAGAAATTTTGCTCATGATGGAACGATAGTTGTTTTCTCTGTTCACCAACCCAATTTCGATGTCTGTGATCAGCCGCTGTTTACTCTGGAGAAGCAAAGATGGCTACAAAGGTGAGTTAAGTTCAAATTTGAATTATATTTGATCAGTAAAAGAAAAAGGTATCGTATCATTTTGTTAGGATGTAATTGAATGAAATATAATGTCAAAAAATAATATTCCAGTCCATTCAATTTAAAGAAAACTCAAAGACAATTTGTACGTTTAATTTAACAGTTTGTGCTATGTGTTTCCACTAATACTCAAGTTAATTTGTTTGGAACATTTTGTCTTCAGGGGCTTCCAGAATCATCAGATTCTTGAGTCAACATCAGAGATCAAATCAGTGCTTGTCGAGAAATACCAGGCTTCTACATTCAACAAAAACAAGGAAAAGATTGCAAGAAATCACGTGCACTGTATGTAGTTTCTACTCAGTAATTTGATTATAGTCAATAATTTATTTTTCATTGGTTTCTTCAATCATCTTGACATTAAAATTTAATAACATTAATTAGAAAAAAGAAGAAAAAGTAAAGGTTCTCCACCTTGGCACAATAGTAAAGTTGGTCTTTTGTGACTGAAAGGTAATGTGTTCCAAATCCTAGAAATAAACTCTTGCAATGCAGGGAGTCTTATGCATTGGGGATAAGCTTTTAGGAAAAAGAAGAAACCACAGGAACTCTCTTTTAAACTGATTTCCAATTGATAAAATACAGATATTGCAGGAAGAACATATCAATGAATCAAACACAAGTTATCCCAGCTGGTGGAAGCAGTTAAGCACATTGACTCATTGTTCATTCATAACATGTCCAGAGACTTGGGTACTATTGGATGAGAATGTTGTTCTACATTATGGTATGCATAGGTGCTGGGCTCTCTTTGGGAGAGGAGAATGTGCTGGGTTTCTATATGGCTTCATCTCTTTAAGGCTTACCTTTTGCCATGGAGGAAAAAAAAGGTAAGGAATAATACCTACACTGCCCTGTTCTTGGAAAGTTTGGATTTGGATTCTAAAATAGTGGTACATTAGTTTTTGTTTGCTAAGCTCTGTTTTATGTCCCTTTGTAGAGTGGAAGACTTCATGGGTCATTCATAGACTCTCAGTTTGGACGTCCTCATCCACTTTCGTTTTGGTCTGCTCCACCTGATAGTGTGAAACTAAACATCAATGGCTCTTCATGAGGGAAACCTGGTCCTTGTTCCATTGGGGGTGTTCTCCGTGATCACAGAGGTTTATACAATTGTCTTTTCCAAGTGATGCAAATTTGGCTGCGGATTGTTTAGCTAAACAGGGTCACTCTCGCACGTCTTCATGGCTTTCTTTTAGAATAGTCTTTTTCTGATTTCCTATGATTTGAGTTTAGTTGAATTGTACATTTTCTTTTTGGGTTCTTATTGGGGTAAGGCGTTTGCTGCTTTAGGTCCGGTCTTGTGGGGTTGCAGCTCTCCTCATCTTTTGTGTCTCTCTTTTTCTTTAATGAAATTTCTTGCTTATCAAAAGAAAAGTCCAATTTATTTGATGGTTGCCACCACTAACATTGGATTAATAATACCAATTACCAATTGAATTCTTGTAAAACCCTACATTCCAAATAAGGGGAAAGCGTGTGCCATTTGAAGTATCCTTTCAATTTATTTGTTAATTGTAATTTAGAGAACATGAAAGACATCAAGCTCCATAATTTACATCTGTCCCTTCCCTTTGCCAATATGAATATTCATTTTCACAATTTGATTTGATTTACCGTAAAACGGTTCATTTTAGCATGTGGAAAAAAAATTTCCATTTTTAATTTACTTTCCAATATTTTGGGAATTAAAGCAAATCGTGAATATATATATATACACGCGCTCTCACTCTCCATATATAATTCCAGAGAGACAAGGGGTGGTTGAAAATGCCAGCAGATCCCACCAGTACATATATCTTAAAGAGTCACCATGTGGCCAAAAAATTACGTAGGCGAAACTGAAGCACTAACAAATGTACAAGATTGAATGAAATACAAAAATGGAATTTTATATTTAAAATTGCTTTGGGAGGTCTGCATGTATAATCTACACTGCAGTGTTTAACAATACAAAGTATCGACGTAAGAATTATAATGCATTATTTGGCTATAACCCTTTGCTAGGAACAAAATTGAATGACAAAATGCTGGCAACTGCAAATTCATTGCTTAGAATACCCTCTCACGTATTTGCTTCAATGAATTCTCTGTACTCTTTCTTCATTTTGACTCCTGATACAGTTCTGCATCACCAACATAGAACATTTTAAAGCAGCCACAAACAATAAACCATGTAAATGATAGCTAAATGTATATAAACGAACGGAAGGAAGAATGGATTGTTTATAAACAATCGAAATGGCATACAGATAATGAAAGACGTATGCAAATAACACAATCTAGCCAACCTGAGCAGGTCCTTGTCCATAATTCCGGCTGCTTCAGCTATTTCTTGATCTTCGTCGATGTCAATTTCAACAAAATGCACATTTTGATCAAATTCATCAATCACCTGCCATTTAGTAAAAAGGTCATGAACATAACAAGATGTACTATCACTCGAATGTCAATCAACATAAAATAAGAATGAATAATTTGCCATGTGCATGAGAACCTCTGCCAGGTTCCTTCGTACACTTTTGGTATCTTTATTCCAGTAGTTCAATTTCTTGGGGCTAATGTAGAGTTGACTTTATTTGTCATGTTATGTACATTACATCAGAATAACCAGATTAAAACCCTGCTTCGCATTGCAATTTTAGGGGCATTTCACTCACCAGTTTCATTAAAGGGAAAAGAAGCGCTATTCAAATTTTTTGGTCAATCTTGAAGATTGACCAAGAATTTGAGGTTGATAAATGTCAGCATTTAATTTATGCATTCAGCCTTTTTATTTATTTATTTATTTATGGCCTAATATATAAATTCAACCATGAACTTTACCGAAAACATCCAATGGCAACTCAAACTTTCACAATATCCTATCACACACTTCAACTCCTAAACAATAGAATTAAGAAAACCCTACAATTCTCTGACCAGATAGCGTGTTATACAATCACGATGATATGGATAAATGGGGCTAACATGGACAAGTGAAAACTTAAAAATAAAGTAAAATAAAATAGTTGTAAAAAAAGCTAGCCTCTCACATCCAGCACCTTTCTCTCGTCTTTTCTGCTCAACAAAATTACCAGAAGATCAGTACTCTGTTTCCTATCCTCCAAGCAATGGCATCTGCTTCTCAACTCTTCAACACTAGCATGCTACGCTAGTTTGACGACAATGAAGATGAATATGGCATTGAAGTTCATCGCCATTCTGGCTGCAACCTCTCTTGCCTTTGAGATGATTCTTCTCATGCAGTCGTCTTTTCAGCCCTTTATAAGTTTGTGTTTTTTTTTTTTAATCTAAAAGATGAAACGATTGATCTAATATCAGTAGATAAAACCTGCAACTGTAAGCAACCAAGCAAGCCAGCAAAAGAAGCATACTCAGTAAATCATCATTAGACCATTGATCTGAATCTAGATACCTAGATTTTCCTCCAAAGGAATCGCTAGTAAAGCGTTACAAGCCTATTTGGCATATTCTATTGATCTCCAATCTCGCTCTTGGAGTTAAATGAATGTTTTCTGAAAGGTCAATAATAATGAGTACAGTTGGAAACTGGGTTTTGGCCTTAGTCGTCAAAAGCCTTGATTATTATTTACGATGAAGCTTAAAAATGTGACTTTAAGGTCTGAGTTTGATGAAGTTAATACTTAGTCATGGGAGTTCTACTTTAATTATGTCTGTCAATCCATGATCAAGGATTGCTCAAAATCTATTCTGCTATTAGCTTTCTGTAATCAAGACGTTGTCTACTGCCAACTGATGTAGAATAAAGGAAAAGAACCATGAAGAAGGACAAATCGAGGATCAATCCTTGAAAAAAGAACTAATTCTCAAGATATTATTGATCTCATAAAATTTGTCCAATAACAATATAAACCCTAAGTCTTATTTATAAAATTAGGAATCCCAATTCCATTAGGATTTTAGAACCCTAATTCAATCCTAATTAGGAATACTAAATTAAAACAAAATAAACTAGAAAATAATAAAATTCCTAAATAATAGACCTAATAAAAATAAAATTCCTAGATAAAACTTTTAAATTTCTTCATTTTACATGGAATATAATTCCTAAATTGTATCAGGAATATCATATTCTTATTTTGCATTATTCTCCCCTGGTTGGAAAAAACACATCCTCGAGTCTTGAAGTGCGACAATCAGAAACTACATTAAGAGAGCAATCAACTTTTTATTCTTGTATGGTAGCAAGAAGCTAAAAATCATGCACTTCATGTTTTCCTTTGCATCTCTAAAATGATCTAGACAAACAAAATCAAATGGATTACTGATTGAAAGGCTCTTCAAATCAATAGAAATAACTTGATTTTCTTCAAACTCCATTGAAGTTTCCATAAAGTGATCTTCTTTGTTCTGCAATTTATTGTCGTCAAGTTTTGATTTTGCATTTTCATCAATTTCTTACCTAGAATAGCCTCTTCAACAGTGTATATTCAATACTCAAATCTTTAGATTCTTGATCTTAGGTTCTTCAAGTTGCTCGTTTTCAATTTCATCTTCAAACTCAAGTTGCTTTTCAAATTCAAGCTTCTCTTATTGTTGGCTTGCTTTTTCAAGACTTCTCAACTTAATATTTTCAGAACATTGTATCTAACTATTCTCTCAATTGGAACAAATTTGCTTCTTTCCATGCTTCAAATTCTTCACGTTCGTTATGCTTATCTTGTTGATGGGCTTGTTGATCATGATACCCATTCTTACATTCTTCAAGTGCTTTCTCCCTATATTGTAATATTAGTTGAATATCTTGATACTCATCAATGCCCCTCGCCTTTGTCGTTGGGGCGGACGCCTCTTCGAAGCCAGGCAAAGTGATGCTAGGTGAGGCGATAAAGGGTCGCCTCGCCTCGGCGCCTTTAATAACATTGAACACACTTTACAAGTTGCTTAAAATAATCATCAATTTCATCTTATATTCTTTGAATTACATCCCATAACTCATCTTGTGCTTTAGAATCATCAATATCATCTTCTAATCTTTCAATTCACATTATGATTTCAAATTAAGGAAGTATAACTCATTGAAGAAAACTGAAATTTTAGCAATTTAAGAGTCATTTTCATATAAAAAAAAAAGGAATCTAGCAGATTCCTTGACCAGACCCAATGGATTTTTGTAGCTAGGAAGTCGGATAACAGTTCCGATAACAAAGATGGGCAGATCGATGACTGGAGAAGGGCTAACGAGGGTCAGATGCCACAGAAATCTAGAAAACTTACAAGTCTAGATTCAAGTCAAGATCTAATCCGATCATATCTTCTTTTCCAAGAAATTGCAAGTGATCGGAAAAGCATTGGAAGAATTACTTTGGATATCACTAGTGGATTGGCAATGGCAATTCTTTGGTTTGAAGGCCGGATGTTGGTTTATTGTGAGGGGTGCTGGGTTGCGTTGTTTCTCAAAGCTTTTTTTTTTTTTTTAATCAGTAAACAAGGCAAAAAATTTTGGACAGATTAGAGGGAAATTTTGAGGGCACAATGGAAGGTCTGAAAGTTTGCGAAAGCTTATGAAAATTTGGATTGAATTTAGGCTCTGATACCAAAATTGATGTAAAACAAAGAGAAAGAACCAACAAGAAGGAGAAATCAAGAACTAATCCTTGAGGAGAGAACTAATTCTCAAGACATTATTGATCTCACATAAATTGTCATAACAAAACTTGTCCAATAACAATAGAAACACTAGGTCGTATTTATAGAATTAGGAATCCCACTCACATTAGGATTTTAGAACCCTGATTCAATCCTACTTAGGAATGCTAAATTGAAACAAAATAAGCTAGGAAATAATAAAATTCCTAAATAATAGACCTAATAAGAATAAAATTCCTAAACAATAGAACTCCTAAATTTCCTAATTTTAAATGGAATATAACTCCTAAATTGCATTAGGAATATCATCTTCCTATTCTACATTACCAACATTGAGTTCAACTCCACTTGTTTTTAGGCTATTGATAATTTTATATTGAGCCTTTAATCACCTTCACCAAGAAAAGTGTGCATTGGCGCTAGGCTCTCTTTAGGAGAGGAAGATGTGCTGGGTCTGTATATGGCTTCGTCTCTTGGAGAATTACCTTTTGCCATGGAGGAAATCAAAGGTAAGAAACAATACCTACACTGCCCCTGTTCTTGGAAAGTTTGGACTTGGATTCTAAGATAGTGGTATATTAATTTTTGTTTGCTGAGCTCTGCTTTATGTCCCTTTGTGGAGTGGAAGACTTTAGCCAATTTGTCTTTTCATAGACTCTCGGTTTGGAAGTCCTCATCCACTTTCCTTTTGGTCTGCTGCACCTGACTGTGTGAAACGGAACATCGATGGCTCTTCGTGAGGGAAACCTGGTCCCTGTTATATTGGGGGGTGTTCTCCGTGATCACAGAGGTTTATACATATGTGTCTTTTCTAAGTGAAGCAAGTTTGGCTGCCGATTGTTCAGCTAACCGAGGTCACTCTCGCATGTCTTCATAGCTTTCTTTTAGAATTGTCTGGATTTTGCTGTGTCTTTGTTGATCTGATATGACTTTAGCCTGTTTTTGTTCTTATTGGGGTGAGGAGGTTGCTGCTTTAGGTCCGGTCTTGTGGGGAATGCCTGTTGGCATGGGCTAGGTTGCAGCTCTCCTCATCTTCTCTATCTCTCTTTTTCTCTAATGAAATTTCTTGCTCATAAAAAAATTAAGAAAATCTAATCCTTTGATGGCTGTAGTAGATGCCATTTGTGTTGATGCAAGTCAATTACCAATTAATTTGGTTTTGTTTATGTGCTTGTTTCATTGAGCTGTTGAGGTGCTGGTGTATGTCAATTACCAATTTAATATGTTTGGTGGTTGCTACAACTAATATTGGATTCCTGAACCAACACCTAATTACAATGGCTAAACCAAACTCGTTCCTAAATTTTGCAACTATATATCACAATGCATCCAAAGCTGAAGAGTGTGGGAATCCTTGAGACAATGTATGGGATCGACCTTCGTCATTACAAGCGGTGATTTCATAGAACTTATGCTAAGCATAAGGGGTGAGTTTTCTATGCCATAAGAATTCTCCGCTACTAATAAATCATTTGTCAGAAAATTCAATTAAATTCTCATAAAGTCATGCTTGATTTTCATCGGCTCTAACTGAAATTAATATGATCAAATGATTATGTTGTCCACGTACTCTTATCTCTCTTTATACAATATAATTCAAGGGAGACAAGGGGGTGTTTGAAAATGCCTGCAGATTCCATCAGTACATATATCTTAAAGAGTCGCTATGTGACCAAAAAAATTACATAGGCGAAGCTGAAATACAAGAATGGAATTTTATATTTAAAATTGCCTTGGCAGGTTTGCATGTATAATCTACAATGCAGTGCTTTAACAATACAAAGTATCATTGTAAGAATTATGATGCTTTATTTGGCACTAACCCTTTGCTCGGAAACCAACATAATGACAAAATGATGGCAACTGCAAATTCATTTCCTAAAATACCCTCTCATTTATTTGCTTCAACGAATCCTCTGTCATCTTTCTTCATTTTGACTCCTGATACAGTTCTGCGAGACCAACATAAAACATTTTAAAGGAGCCACAAACAATAAACCATGTAAATGATAGCTAAATGTATATAAACAAACGGAAGGAAGAATGGAAAGAAAACCGATCTAAAACTCATATAGATGCAAATAAAACAATATAGCCAACCTGAGCATCTCCTTGTTCTTGAAGAATTCCACACATGGTGTACTCATAATGCCTGCTACTTCTGCTATTTCTGAATCTTCCTCGATATCAATTTCAACAAAATGTACGTTTTGATCAAATTCATCAATCACCTCCCATTTAGTCATGGAAAAAGGTCATGAACATAACAAGATGTACTATTACTCGAATGTCAATCACAATAAAATAAGAATAAATAATTTGCCATTGCATGAGAATCTCTGCCAGGTTCCTTCATACACTTTTGGTATCTTTATTCCAATAGTTAATGAAAATAAAATTTTAAAATCGCATAAAAAAATATGCCAACTAACATTTCGCATTGGTTTTTATTGACCACCATTTATTTAGTCGATAAATGTGAATAAGCAAATAAAAAATTAATTATTAAAATGAGATATAAATGTTTACTGACTCAATATTATAGTCAGTATTTATTACAATTGCTAAATAGTTGATAAGTAATGACTAAAAAATGATTGGCAAATGGTAGCTACTCCCATCGTGCCCTACGATCCCCCTATGATAGCACCTACCCAATCTCCACCATTTACCATCTAATAATTTGGTCAGTAATTTTATCGACTAATTAAAGAGTAGTTGGTTGGTAAGATTTACCTACGACTTAATTAGTGGACAACTTGGTTGTGATCGGTATTTGGTCAGTTAATGGAATTATCGGCTAGAATTTTCCTAAAATTAATAGTCGGTTATCTTTGTAGCTATAACTTTAATTTATTGCAGTGAGTTTTATATTCTAAATATTTTTCTTGACCTCCAAGATTTTTTTTTTTTTAAATTTTTGAGACTTATTTTTGATCTCAAGGTAGAGCAAAAAGACTAGAAAAGCATTTTGGATTGAAACAGATTCAAATCAGGCCTATCTTGGCCAAATCAAATCGAAACCCCCTTCTTCTATTTCTTGCTTGCTGTCTCCCCTCCCCGGTTTCCTTTTCTCCTTCTTCCTTCTCCCTTCAACCAGCCTAGTCGCTGTCGAGGTCACCAAACCTCGCTCATCGTCCAGTGCATCTCCCTATAAACTATCCTCTTTGCTAATTCCATCTCTTCTAACGTCAATGATCTTCCTCAGGTTGTGTTCGTTCACATATGGAGAATGCCTGTTGGCATGGGCTAGGTTGCAACTCTCCTCATCTTCTACATCTCTCATTTTCTTTAATCAAATTTTTTGGTTATCAAAAAAAAAAAAAAAAATCAATCCATTAATGGCTATAGTAAACCAGAAAAGTCCTAAATCTTGCAACTATGTATCACAATTTGTATTATAGGGTCACTAGAAAATGACATTTATTTTCCTTCCCCTTCCTCAATCAGTGTATGATGATATTATGTTTATTTATTTTTTTATAATTAGTATTTTGTAAATATAAAAAATTAATAGTAATATTTAAAATTGAATACTTTTATATAATTTTTTAAAAACAATATTATCGTGTATTGATGTAATTATTTAAATATAATTTTTGTTTCTTAACCTAAAAATAATTTCAAATTAAAAGCTACTATGATAATGAATATAACAGTTTTAAAGTATTATAAATTCACGTAAGTATATAATTTGCATGTCAATAGCATAATTAATAATTGATAAAAATGAAAAGAAAAGCATTTAGTAACCGTTTACTTGGAAAAAAAAAATGATTTAACATTTTAATTAAAAAATTTATCCAAAAATATATTTCATAAGTAACAAAAGGTAGCCATTAGGATTTGATTACCAGCAACAAGGCTAAAAGGAGAATGGGCCAAAACATCCATAAACATGTCAGTGTATCAAACATAAGTTATTCCAGCTAGTGCAAGCAGTTAAGCACATTGACTCATTGTTCATCCATAAGCATGTCCAGAGACTTCGGTACTATTGGATGAGAATGGTATGCATTGGTGCTAGGCTCTCTTTAGGAAAGGAAGATGTGCTGGGTCTCTATATGGCTTCGTCTCTTGGAGACTTACCTTTTGCCATGAAGGAAAAAAAAGGTAAGGAATAATACCTACACTGCCCTGTTCTTGGAAAGTTTGGATTTGGATTCTAAAATAGTGGGACAATAGTTTTTGTTTGCTAAGCTTGTTTTATGTCCCTTTGTAGAGTGGAAGACTTTAGTCTATGGGTCTTTCATAGACTCTCAGTTTGTCTCATCCACTTCCCTTTTGGTCTGCTCCACATGGTTTTGTGAAACGGAACATCGATGGCTCTTCGTGGGGGAAACCTGGTTCCTGTTTCATTGGGGGTGTACTCCGTGATCACAGAGGTTTATACATGTGTGTCTTTTTTTATGTGTAGCAAATTTGACCGCCGATTGTTCCCAGGGCCACTCTTGCATGTCTTTATAGCTTTCTTTTAGAATTGTTTGGATTTTGCTGTGTCTTTGTTGATCTGATATGACTTTAGCCTGTTTTTATTCTTATTGTGGTGAGGAGGTTGCTGCTTTAGGTCGGGTCTTATGGGGAATGCCTATTGGCATGGGCTAGGTTGCGGCTTTCCTCATCTTCTGTATCTCTCTTTTTCTTTAATGAAATTTCTTGCTCATAAAAAAAATTCTAAAAGAAAATCAATTAACTATTAATTTGATTTTGTGTGTGTTACTGTTTCATTGAGCTATTGAGGTGCTGGTGTATGTCAATTACCAATTTAATATGTTTGGTGGTTGCCGCCGCTAACATTGGATTCCTGAACCAACAGCTAATTACAATGACTAAGCCAAACAAGTCCTAAATTTCGCTACCATATATCACAATGCATCCAAAGCTGAAGGGTGAGGGAATCCGTGAGGCAATGTATGGGATCGACCTTCATCATTATAAACAGTGATTTTCATAGCACTTAAGCACAAGAGGTGAGTTTTCTATGCCATAAGAATTCTCCGCATAGTAGCTTCGCCTTTCTTTAGAATAAATCATTTATAAGAAAATTCAATTGAATTCTCATAAAATCATGCTTGATTTTGATTGGCTCTAATTAAAATTAATATGATTATATAATTATGTTGTCCATGTGCTCTATCTCTCTCTATACAATATAATTCAAGAGAGACAAGGGGGTGGTTGAAAATGCCAGCAGATTCTATCAGTACATATATCCTAAAGAGTCGCTATGTGACCAAAAAAATTACAAGATTGAAGGAAATACAAGAATGGAATTTTAAATTTAAAATTGCTTTGGGAGGTCTGCATGTATAATCTACAATGCAGTGTTTTGCAATACAAAGTACCATTATTTGGCTATAACCCTTGCCAGGAACAAAATTGAATGACAAAATGCTGGTGACTGCAAATTCATTGCTTAAAATACCCTCTCATTTATTTGCTTCAATGAATTCTCTGTACTCTTTCTTCATTTTGACTCGTACAGTTCTGCGAGACCAACATAGAACATTTTAAAGCAGCCAGATAATGACAGAGGCATGCAAATAAAACAATCTAGCCAACCTGCGCATCTCCTTGTTCTTGAAGAACTGCACACAGGGTGTACCCTCAATATCAATTTGAACAAAATGCACATTTTGATCAAATTCATAAATCACTTGCCATTTAGTCATGGAAAAAGGACATGAACAAAACAGGATGTACTATTACTTGAATGTCAATCAACATAGATTAAGAATGAATAATTTGCCACGTAAATGAGAACCTGGGCCAGGTTCCTTCATACACTTTTGATATCTTTATTCCATTTATTCAGTTTCTTGGGGCTTGTGTAGAGTTGACTTTTATTTGTCATGTTATGCACATTACATCAGAATAACCAGATTTAAGCACTGTTTTGCATTGCAATTTTAGTGGCATTTCGCTCACCAGTTTTGTTAAAGGGGAAAGAAGGGTGGTTCAAATTTTGAAGACAATCATGAAGATCAACCAAGAATTTGAGGTTGATAAAGGCCCATTAATCAAAGATATGCATCCTAGAAATGCAAGCCTCAAAATGTAGCGTATGATTTTTAATGCATCAATTTCAAGCTGTGATTATTCACTCTGAAGTGGCCATTGTTGTGAATATAAACTTTTAAAAAATAGGATCTTTTAAATGATATTGTTTGAAACTTTTGGACCTTCAGTTTGCAACTGCTTAGTTAAGAAGAATTGGGATTTTGTTGAATATTTTCCAACATACTTTTTTAATATACCGAAATGTGACTGATGACATCTTGACAACAAATATTTTACTCATAAGCTCGAAGGTTGAAGCCACAACTTCATTCAACAGTGGTTGGTATTGTTTAATATTTTATCGCCAATTTTGCCGCGAGTCTGTCAGGAATTGGTCTCATAGACTTCTCAAGACCTGACGGTGGAGCTCAGACCAGCAACTCCTTCAATCACAGAGTACCAACGTGAGTAACAAAAGAATAGAAGAAAGAAAGAATAAAGAAAGAGAAGAAGATTCGAGGAAGAAGAAGAAAGAGAGAGAGAGAGAGAGAGAGAGAGAGAGAGAGAGAGTAAATGATTGTATTATTGATCAGATAAATCCTAATCCAAGATTTGTACAGTATTTATGCTTGCTAGTACAATGAGTTTATGGTTGTAACAAGTGCTAGCTTCAGTAACAAATTACAAACAAACTCCTTAACTGTTCCCTCCTAAAGTACAACTCAGCAAGGATCCTCTTGACTGTTGACTTCTCCCTCTTCTTGAGTTACTGTCACAACATTACCTCCCTCCGCAACAGCATTCTTGTCCTCAAGAATGATCTGTGGAAATTGTTGTGAAATAAAATTCTTATCCGCCCAAGTTGATTCTTGAATTGACAAGGTATTCCATTGCACCAACACTTGCTCCACATCTTTGCCATCCTTTTGAATAGTCCTCTTATTCAAAATTGCCACAGGACCCTTCCATAGCCGCTGTTTGTTGAACTTAGGTAAGGAACTATGAAGAAATTGATCTGCTCCCACCTTCTTCTTTAATAGTGACACATGAAAAACATCATGTATGGAGGAATCTGCAGGTAATTTCAATTTATAAGCAACTGATCCAATTCTTTGCAAAACTAAAAATGGACCATAATACTTGGGAGACAATTTCACGCATTTCCTAACTGCCATTGATAGCTGTTTATAAGGTTGCAACTTCAGAAACACCCAATCCCCAACATTAAACTATCTCTCAGTGCTCTTCAAATCGATATACTGTTTCATTCGATTTTGAGCAATCAATAAATTTTCTCTCAACACATCTGCCAATTGTTGTTTCTCTACTAGTAAATCCTCTACTTTAGCTACTGAAATTGCAGCAAGTTCTGCTATATTAAAAATGGGTGGTGGATATCCGTATAAGGCCTGGAAAGGAGACATTTTGATGCTAGAATGAAAGCTAAAATTGTACCACCATTAAGCTAAACTTAGCCATGAACTCCATTTATAAGGATGCTAGAAAGTCATGCATCTAAGATAATTTTCCAAGCATCTATTGAGTCTTTCAGTCTGGCCATCTGACTGAGGATGGTAGGCTATACTCATGTGCAATTTAGTTCCCAAAGCCTTAAACAATTGTTGCCAGAAAAGACTGGTGAAGACCTTATCTCTATCACTCACCATGCTTGTAGGAACCCCATGCAACTTGAAAATGTTATCCAAGAATATCTTGGCTATTTTCTCAGCTGAATAAGGATGTGCAAGGGCTATAAAGTGAGCAAATTTAGTGAACCTATCAACAACCACCATGATGACATCTTTACCTTCAAATTTAGGCAACTGCTCTATAAAATCCATAGAAATACATGACCATGCATGAGATGGGATGGATAGTGGTTGCAATAACCCAGGGTAGGGCAATGATTCACCTTTGCATCATTGACATACGTCACAACTCATAATCCATCTCTCCACCTGCTGTAACATTTTAGGCCAATAGAACAATTGAGACAACCTTGTGATAAGTCACCTTGATACTTGAATGTCCCCAACTGGAGAATCATGAGCAGCAGAAACAAGTCTCTGTTGGAGATCAAAAGAGTCACCAATATATACCCTGCCCTTGTATCGTAACAACCCTGCTTTATATTGATAATGTGGCTTAGAATGAGGATCTATTGTAAGTGCAGTAATAAGGGCTTGAGCCAATTGATCACCCACATAACTATTATTGACTTCTTGCTGCCACACTGGCACCACAGCAGAAATGGCTTGCAATTCTCCCTGCTGATCAGTCAAGGCATATCTAGATAAGGCATCACACTACAAGAAAAAAGGAGATTTGAAACCGAATATTCGGTTTCAAATCAGTTAAAATCGGTTTCTAAATAATTTAGAAACCGATTTGAAACCGAAATATTCAGTTTTAAATCCGCAAGTTTCTAAATGAATTTGAAACGGAAAATGGCGTCCGTTTCAAATTACGAATCTATTTTCAAACCACTATTCCGTTTCAAATTTAGAAACGCATATATTCGGTTTCAAATTCCGTTTAATTTAAAAAGCGATATTTCGGTTTCAATTTTTTGAAAGCAGAAATTCCGTTACAAATCGGTTTCTAAATTCAAACCGAGTTGTTGGATTAGAAAGCGGAAAAATTAGTTTTTAATCCGTTTCAAATTACTAGTAGAAAATTTTTATTTTTTATTTAATATATTATTTCTGTATTGAAGCATATAATATAATATTAATTTTAAATGCTCAATATCATAATATTTATAATATCAGCTATCAAATATCAAATATCAGTCAATATTATATATAAATATGACGGTGAAGGGTTATGACAATAATATCTTGTATGGAAAAATAAAATATCATAATAACAAAAAACAAGCTACTTGTCATCAACAAGATAATCACTCATCACCACTATCGCCTCTCTACCATCATCTTGATGAGTCGCATGTGGAGTTAGAGTATGAATGCGTACATCATCATCATTGTGACATCATGTTTTGCATCATTTGTTGCATGCGCTCCTCCAATGTCGCTCACGTTGTCTATATCTCTCCTCTAGCATCAACTCGCGTTGTCGATCTCTCTCCTCCATTGCAACCAAACTATCCTTGGCGTTGCAATAGTCGATCAATTGTTGAATCTCTTCTGCATTGCCTCTGTGAGCACAATAGGATGCGATGAAGATGATCCATGTGATGAGCTAGGGTAAAAATTGATGCTTGAGATCCAATGCCATAAACCTGTTCTTCTTCTCCCCCACAACTTGATAATATAGTGCGACCTCATCTACAATAGGAGGTCACTGCACCCCTCTTGTGGTTGAGGCATTTGCTCCTTAAGCGCCAAAAATGCATCTGCATAAGTCAATACACATATTTTAAATTTATTTTCTTGGCAATTGAATAAACAAACTCACTTATTCATTTTTTCATATAATTGAAAGACATAAAATACTTGTTCACTTACCTTAATTGATTGCGCTCGTGAATCAACCATATCGGAGGTGCCTTTCCTAGTGTGGGTCTTATGGAAAAGTTCATAAGGAAAAGGTCTTGGCCAAGTGGGCTTCTGAAAAGATATAATGATTTTAGTGATGTTTATAATAATGTTCGATTATTTGCTACTAATATGTAGGCAGACAATAACAAAACTAGTAAATATGAAATCATTACCATCCTATAGTAAATATGAAATCATTACCATTCTATCTGCGTGAGTAGCATGTGGCTGAACCCCTGTGTGTCTAGAGATGCACCTTTAACTCCCTATCTCACTACAGCAGTTAGCGGTGAATTGATGGCTCTTGGCTTTAAACTACAGGCTACTCCATGCCTCCTTCCATTTTTGCATTGTACTATTAGGCACGATGACCTTGGATTTTCCTTTCTGACATTGCACATTAGGGCCTTATAGCGCTCTGTGACCTTACGCCTCAAGCTTCCTTTACTAGTGGAGTCACCTCTTGCCAATCAAAGTATTTACGGTATAAAATAAATAAAAATTAAGACAGTTGTAATAGTATGATAATATTTTAGAAAAAAATTGACAGCATTTCCCATAAATTTTGGACAATCCAACCTAGGTATTAGGTATTAATTGCACTGTTAAAAACACTTCATATATTCTCAACAATAAATAACATCCACCCCAACTACAACAACTCACAACAATATATATTTTCAATATCACACAATTTGTACATATAGATCATTTAAGCATTAATATACTTCAATTGTGTTCTTTTACATTAATTCACAAATTCTCATCACTTAAATGATATTTGTTCATAACATTCTTTTTTGAGGTTTCATAAACTATGCAAATTAGTTATCTGATAGCTAATATTTAAATATTTATTTTATTACTTGAAATTCATCACAGTAAAACTCTTTTGTTTCAGGCGTGATAGTTTTCCAACAGTGCCCCTCTGGGTCCATCCTCTCCTTGAAGATATTCTTCATCTTATTAGAAAATTCATCAGATGGATGTAACTTTGTACAAAGAAAGACAGCAAATATATTGATTTTATGTAAATGTAGAAACCACGATACTTCAATTCCCAATGATATGAAATACCAAATCATAGATAAAGTTAATTAATTTTAAATACTTACGTGCCATTAATGAGCTTTATTCTTTTCTTTCTTCAAAATGTAGTGAGTGATAGGCCATCCATCGATGATATTGGTGCTGCCCCAACTGAATGACCTTCATGACCAAGGTTGATAAAATTGAAGGCTCAGAAGATGTGGTAATAGGTGGTGGCGGTGGAGGTGGAGGTATAGCTCGATGCTGTGTTGAAGCAGTAGACCCCTCTGGATCTGGTGCCGACCTCCCAGTGGATCGTGAAGGAACCTGAGGTGACCACGTGTAGATTGGTCTAGTTGATCATTGGGCTCATCACCGCAGTAAGCGCCTTGTGAATGACACTACATACCTCCCCTTCGACCGTTGCCTAGCATCCTGCATAAATAATTGTATTAATTAGTTAGCTTCATTCAACTTATGATACATAATACAGATGAAATTAGTTAGAGTTTATACTTCAAGTTTAGAAATATAAATTCATTAAGAGAAATACCTAATTCTAATTAGTATCACTATCATATACATCATCGCATTCCTCATCACTTTACGAGTCAATTCAAGCTCTTCTTCATCTTCAACATCCTCTTCATTAATTTCAACTAGTACACCGTTTTGATCATTCAAGTATTGTTGTTGATCATCATCATCGTCAATTTGAATCAAAGGGACTTCCATTTCATCTTCTTGAAATGGTTCTTCCCGTCTTGAGGGTTGTGACATTCACTTGCTCGGGAAGATCAATAACGGATCTCGCTTTGATTTTGAACACGACCCACCAATCATCCTTGTCACGTTTTAAGCTTGGATATATGGAATAATTCACTGAAGCGACTTGGATAGCAAGAACAAATGGTTCATACCTATTGAAGGATCTTTTATGATTAATATCCACAAGTTTATATTTTGGATGAATCTTTGTTCCCACATTTGGTGTTGGATCAAACCAATCACATTTAAACAATCAGATTCTTTTGATTGGTAATCCGAGGTACTCCAATCGTAGCACTTCAATTAATTGTCCATAGTAGTCACTTTCATTAGTCTGTAATTAGTCCCTTGATACATACCCCACTTGTTCATCGTTGCCCTATGCGAACCATAACCTTTAGTGTGAAATTTATAACCATTAACTACATAACTATTGTAGCACATAACACTTCTTAATGGACCCTTTGATAGATCCTTTAAAGCGGCTTGATATATTGTTGGAGGATTGTGAACATATTTATTGAACCACTTATCAAATTCACGCTCTAGTTTCTCATCAACTTGTTTATCATTGATATTTGGATTGGCCATGTGTAACTCATTAACAAAATCTGCACACAATGAAAATAGTTAATTACATGTTTGGAATCAATAATGGCATTGCAACAATTATAATAATTGAATATTAGAAAAACTTACTCAATGTATGCGGTTTTACTTCTATACAATTCAACAAGATGTACATTTGTCTTGCTTGAAATTCTTGTTACGTGAGATATCTAACCTTTCCTTTTCGGTGGCCTCTGGAATGAGTGAAAATTGATAGATTCCCTAGATGTTCATCCATATGTTATTGTATCATCATTGCGTGGAACCTTTCGATGCCTTGTGTTGACATGGGGTTCAAAATAATGGCTTGAGAATAGCGATGCTTCTTCAACTAAGTATGCATTGCATATGGAACCTTCCACTTTGGCTTTATTTTTCACATTATTTTTAACTTCCTAAGGTACTGTACCATTTACTATTTAGTCACAACAAAGTTTTTATTTCTCCATGTAATGATAGTATACAACAATACATTAAACTAGTTACCTCTCAAATGGATACATCCAGATATTGCAGGACCGACAATCCATGCTT
Source organism: Hevea brasiliensis (assembly GCF_030052815.1). Classification (NCBI taxonomy): domain Eukaryota; kingdom Viridiplantae; phylum Streptophyta; class Magnoliopsida; order Malpighiales; family Euphorbiaceae; genus Hevea; species Hevea brasiliensis. The sequence goes on along the minus strand of NW_026614588.1, from coordinate 99,387 downwards.
CATAAGCCAAATGCTTGGGAGATGTTCCATGGAGTCAAAGAAACTTGGAGGAATATACGCTCTAGTTTACATAATATAATAGGAATCTCTTCATTGGTATGTAACATGGCTTCTTCTCTAAGTGTTGTTGAAGTTAACTCTCTAAAGAAATTGCTCAATTCGGTCAATGCTTGCCACACATTTTTGGAAGCAATTCCTAAATGCTATTGGGAGTAATCTTTGCATAAAGACATGACAATCATGGCTTTTCATCCCAAACAACTTTAGTTTTCTCATGTCTATACACCTACCCATGTTTGACACATAACCATGCAGGAATCTAAGATTTTTAAGCCATTCACACAACACTGCTTTAGATTGTATGTCTAATCTGTAACAAGCTTTAGGATACTTTCTGTTGCCATATCCCTCTCTAACTCAGTCGGTGACAAAACTCTTTCAAATCTTCTCTTGATTTTGCATTGTCCTTCGTCTTCCCTTCAACATTCATCACGATATTAAAAATATTTTCAAATACATTTTCTCTATATGCATGACATCCAAGTTGTGGCGAAGCATGTTAGTACTCAATATGGCAAATCCCAAAAAATGCTCCGTCTCTTCCAACCCGTGTTTTTGCTTTGCAAGCTGTTATTCTCATCTGCACCCATATCATGACACATATTAATCCTTGTTGTTATATTTGTTCTAAAATTTCCTCACAGGATAGAATGGGGAGCACTTTTTATGCTTGTCTTGTTCTTTCTAAAAGCAATTTTATTAAAATCTGAAAGGATGGTTAGGTAGTAGAATTTACGGTGATTGTCAAACCATGATTGTTTACCACCCTTTGTCAATGTGAATGCATCTGAATCGTCCCTACAATATGGACAAGCGGTCTTTCTTTGTGCTCCAACGGATAACATTGAATATGCGGGAAATCACTTATTGTCCATAATAACGCATAACCCTCATATTAAAATTATTCTTCTTTGATGCATCATATGTCTCAACTCCAACTTCCCACAAGCTGTTTCAACTCTGCAATAAGAATTTGTAAGTACACATCCAATTTGTCTTTTGGGTTTCTCGGACCGGGAACTAGTGCAGTTAGGAACATATACTCTTCCTTCATACATAACCAAGGAGGCAAATTGTAAGGAGTGACAATGGTAGCCAAGATGAATATTGTTGTCGGTGACCGAATAGTTGAAACCCATCGATTGCAGATCCTAGCCTTACATTAGAACCTCGTGACAAATGAAGGATGTGTTTTATTAAAATGCTTCCATGTAGTTGCATCGAACAATGACACATTACCCCATCTTCATGGTCATGCTCGGCATGCCATCTCATTTCTTTTCTTTGTTGCATTGAAGCATATAATCTTTGCAATCTACGTGTGAGAGGAAAGTAGTACATTTTCTTATGTGGCACATTGGTTTGAAAATTAGAAGCGCCTCGACTATGTCGTTTGAGCCGTGGATGGTCACAAAATTTGCAATTCGTTAACTCACTATCTTGACCCAATATAACATACATCCATTAGTACAACAATGAATCTTCTCAGCAGTAGGCCCAATGCTTGAACCAACTTCTTACGTCTTGTAAAAGTTTTGAGTCATTAAATTTTCATCGGTAACACCTCTTTCATAAGTTGACAAATGTCATCAAAACACCTTCGACAAATGATGTTACGCCTTGATGTTCAACATCCTTGCAACAAGCGAGCTGCGAATGGCTTTCACAACACAGCCACACCTCTTGATTAACGACTTGCAACATGTCATACAATTTTTGGTGATGGATTTGGAGGCTCCTCCATTACATCTGAAAGAAATCGGGACTCTGCATCCATTACCATTTGCTCATAGGTATTGCTTGTGCTATTATCAACCTCTTGAGCAGACTCGCTATCATAACATTTATGTTTAGACTATCAATATTACTAATGCGTGGTTACCCATTTAGAATCAATTAATAATAATATGGCACAAATCCATGCTTCATCAAATGTAACGAATTGTATTCTCATCGGCATAATTACGATTCGACACTTTCGATGATTACATGGACACTTGATTTATCCCCATCCATCCACTCTGGATGTTGCTTAGCAAATGTTATGAATTGTTCAATACCTTCTATGAATTACGAGGTCAATAGAACATCTTTTAACCTAGCATACATCCATCTCCGATCTGATCCCATTTTCCTAATAGCTGTGTAATAATTAAGTGAATATTAGTAATGATATGTCATATATCAGAATTACATCATATCCCCAATCATGCGTTGAAAGGTAAGGCCCTAACCCAATTAGAATTGTATCATCTCTACCAATATGCAGGATAATGACATGTCATATATTTGTAAAAATTCTATGACATCTCCCATTAGTTCTCCAAGTGCACAACATAAAATTTGCACAGAGAACAATGAGAGATGTTACAAAATTTCTACAAATAGAAAAATTATCACCTCAAAAATTGATATGCATGCATCTACAAATTAAACGCCATATTAAAATATTACTTACGTGTGATCAAAGCAAGGGACAAAATAACGAGAGATAGTGACCAAAAGAGAATGAGACAGACTGTAGTTAAAAAAAAAAAAAAAAAAGAAATTCCGTCAGTAAATTATTGTATAAAATTTAACACCTCAAAGTAAATAAATAAATAAATAACTACATTATATGGCATAATAGTATAAAATTAAAAAACATAATAATCATTAAAATTAAAGGACATGAAAAAATAGATATTAGTATAGCAATAAAATAAACATACAATCTTTTATTTGTAATTTTATTTATTTCTTCAATTTTCAATAAAGTTTCTTTACTTTATTTTTATCTCTTTCTTCTTGAAGTTTTGGATTAAACCTTTGCTGTTCTTTGAAGATTTGTTCATGTAATTATCTCTACACCCTACACATTGCATCACATAGACAAATAGAAAACTTAATTAAAAATGGATAGACTCACTAAAGAATAAAATAGAAAGACTAAATAACAATTTTTCATAAAATAAAACAAATATATATATTCTCTATCTACTCAAACCCTGCACAACATGGTGGCACGAGTTTACGGTTCTACCATGCAACATGGGGCCGCTTGGCATGATGTACTAGTCCATTTTCACAATGACAAGATCCATCTTCTTAAATGTAAAACTAAAATATTATCTCAGATCCAACAATTGGCATTCATTGCAAGCAGAAGATTATTAAAGGCATTTGAAATGTAATCAAGCCTCCTGTTTGCTTATACAACCATGAATGAAACAAATTCTCATGCTGAAAAATGCAAAGAGAAAAAGGGACCTCACTCAGTTTCAACCCAACCTAAGCTGATATATACTTGCCTTCAGCTTAAAATTCTCCTGAGTATTTAATAAAATAGATCTATTGCTAAAGATAGCAACTTCAAATCCAATTTGACACCTGATGATGTAAGAAAAATCGCACCAAATTGGTAAGGTTAAAGATAATAGAGATAGAGACAAACCAACAGTGTCAAGGGCTCGAAGAACCAAATGGAATATACATACCTATAAAAAAAAAAAAAAAAAAAAACACGAAATTAGAATTCATTTATGAAATCATACAATCATACAAATGATTTCCCAGGCTGTATTCTACTGCTTGTATTCTATGATGTTAATATGTCAGTATTCAGGTTAATTATACTAATGGCTACCAAACTCGAAGATTAATTTTATATTAGTCATGTGATTGGCAAAGAATTATATCATAAAACTTAAATTTTGTTTCAACTTCGGTACTCTCACATATCCTAATTGTATGCAATTTATCAAAACCAAATGTGTAAATGAATGCTTCATGGTTCATGTGACATTCAGTGAGACTTTTCCAAGAATCTGGATGTTGTACCAAATTGAAACAAAACTAAAGTTGCATGCATGGCCTAATTACAAGAAGTAAAAGTTATATGATAAAAATGAAACTAAATTATAGTTAAATAACCATTTGTACAATTAACTCGTCAATAACCAGTTATCCAGAATTTGAAACAACAAAATTTTAACACTTCACGAGAATTGTCAATCACTTATCACCACGAAATACTAGGTTAAGCAGAGAGGGAAGGGGTGTGGTGGGTTTGGGCGGGAGGAATGATGTAGTGCGGAAATAAACAAATACAGCTTCTCTAAGATTCTCTACGCGGATGCCAAATCCATATCTTGTCTTTCCAATAATGCGGTCTCTGTATTGCATAACAATGGAACTATTTAATTGATTCTGACATTCAACGATATATTTAAAGCAGTTCACCTCGATAAGGATAAACCAATGTTAGTGAGATAAATTACACTCAAAACCATAAAGCTGGACCAACACTTGTCATTAATATTCTCTCCAAAAGTTTTCATTAAAATTAGTAATGTGAGAATGTTTTTTTTTTTTTTTTTTTTTAACTAAAGTTAGATACTCAAAACAACTTATTTCATATCAAGAGAGAGAGAGAGATGTTAACTTTAACACAAGGGAATAAAGGATATTAGATGTATTGAGAGAAGTAAATTCCCACAAAGAAAGCGGGATAATAAAAATAATAACATAAAATATGTTCTATAGATTCACAAGCACCTTTGTATGAATGTACATATATACAAACACATCTGTAACTTGCATAAACATACATGCATTATACAATTGCCCAAGTATCTTAAGGCGACTAGATAGCACATTAAACCACTTGAACACTAGCATTAGAAGCGGGCACTCATCACATTGGATTTTGTTTCCTAATCACTTATTGTACTATAGATTTACGATCGAGAATCTAAAGCAAGGCGAGAAGAAAATTCTAATGTCTCGCTTTCATACAGTAAATAATCCAAAATTGCGTACATATTTTATTATATTTCATTCTTCACACCACCGAACTTTGATTCAACATGCAAATGAGTAATGATGTGTGGTAATTTTGAGGAAACTCTTGATAAATTCTCCATTCATACATCTTACTTACGAATAGGTTATGATTGATAATTTTGAACCATTTGATTAATTCTTGCGATTAGAAATAAAGCAGACAACATACCAGAGCAAAGAAAGCGTAGATAGAAATGACTTGACATAAAAAGTGAAATGGCAGTCTACAAGCTATTCTGAAATCCTTGCAATTGGTCTTGAGTACGAGTCCTTTAACCAAACAATAAAAACCGTATATTTATTAAATTAAATCGCAAAACACTATCCCGGAAGAAAGAAGCTGAGTAAAGGAGACAAATTAAACTTACAGGCACCAGTTAGTTCTGCTTCAACACCATCCTTCCCAACCTTCCATCTTTGTTTGAATAACTATTTTGCAGAACCAAAAATGCCCATTAACAATGCAAAAATTGAAGCTTTCTTGTAGTTTGCTTAAATTAGTAGCACATCGAAACACAAATCAGTCGACTAGAAAAATTAGGAACTTCTAAACATAATATGCCACTAATTGGTGGAGTAATTTGACCTTTTAGGAAGAACCATGTAGCTCATTACCTAACAATTGATCGGAAAAACCTATGAAATCAACCCATATACAAAATATTTAAAGCGAGCTTATTGAATTAATTATTGTTCAATAACATATGAATCTGGTTCATCTTGCTAATAAAATCATTAACTAATAAAATTGTGATGAAAATAAGGACGCCTCACCAAATAACAAATTTATCCATGCCAATACTACCAAAACAGTTCAAGCAGAAAGTGAGATTATGTTAAAACAAATGAATTCAAAACAGTAATATTAAACTCAACGTCCAATGACAGATAAAATAAAAGGAAGACAATGGCAGACCTTTAAAGAAATCAAAGCGGCGAAGGCAGCGGAGCGCACCTAGAATTGCGAGGTGTGGGCTTGAGAAGTCGAAATTTCGGAAGGAGAAGTGATTGCTGGTTGAGTTTTAGAAAGGAAGCAGAGGAAAGAAACCGGGAATGGGTTGTCAGTGTTAGAGTTGTGGCACAAATCTTAAACCGCCAATGGAAGTTTCTAAGGAATTAAAACCAAAACCCTAATCAACGGAACAGTAAATGTAACCGCAGATACTCTGTACTATTAAACCAAAAATTCAAAACCCACTGCAGCTTCACATGGAAACAAAAAAAAAAAAAAAAAAAACAGAGATCTGTCAACCGTGGAATGAACCCTTGGTTTAGGAAAAGATGGAAGAGAAGACGCAAAGGTATGTTAACTGAAAAGTGAAAATTCAATTAGATAACACTTTAATTTTTGAAACCGAAAGCTATCGGTTTCTAAATATAACTAAAAGAATTAGAAACCGATATAAATCGGTTCCTAATTTATTTTAAAATTTCATTGATTTTGAAACCGACAGAAATCGGTTTCTAACTTTACTTTAAAATTTATTAAATCAAATATATAATCGATAAATTTTGAAACCGAAAGTTATCTGTTTCTAAGCATCAGTGAAAAAATTAGAAACCGATAATAATCGGTTTCTATTTTGAAAATTTAGTAAATAATATAGAAATTATAAATATAATTAGAGAACAATTTAATATTTGAAACCGAAAGCAATCGGTTTCTAAATTACTTTCAATTAGAAACCGACATAAATCGGTTTCTAAATATAATAAAAGAAAATAGAAACCGATAGGAATCGGTTTCTAACGTTTTAAGTAAAATTTGAAACCGAAAGAATCGGTTTCTAAATTTATTGAGTAATTAGAAACCGAAAGAATCGGTTTCTAAATTTATTGAGTAATTAGAAACCGAAAGGAATCGGTTTCTATTTTATTTTAAAATTTAGTAAATAAAATAGAAATTACATTACTTTTGAAACCGATATAAATCGGTTTCTAAATTGTTAGGTAATTTAGAAACCGATATGAATCGGTTCCTAATTTATCCTTAAAATTTAATAAATAAAATTAATGATTAGATTTATTTTGAAACCGAAATAAATCGGTTTCTAAATATAACAAAGGAAAATTGAAACCGATAGGAATCGGTTTCTATCTGAATTAATTTTTAGTAAATAAAATGGAAATTATATGAATGTTGAAACCGATACGAATCGGTTTCTAAATATAAATAGATAATACTTTTATTTTGAAACCGAATGAAATCGGTTTCTAAATTAAAGTGAAAGAAATTAGGAACCGAGATATTCGGTTTCTAATATGACAAATATTAGAAACGGAAAATGATTCGGTTTCAAAAAGCGGTTTGTAATCGGTTTATAAACAGTTGCTAAATTTGCCATCAAAATGTTCTTCATAATTTAGAAACCGACGAGTTTCCGTTTCTAATTTCGGTTTCTAATCAGTTGCTATTTGGTTTTTAATGTATTTAAGTTGTTCTACCAGATTTCCGTTTCAAAATCCGTTTCAAATTATAAACCGATATAAATCCGTTTCTAAATTCGGTTTCTATTCTGATATTTTCTTGTAGTGTCAACAGCCTTGTTTTCATGCCCAGACCTGTAATTGATTGAATAATCCAATCCCAGCAACTTCATTATGCCTTTTTGTTGCACATAAGTATGAAGCCTTTGCTGTAACAAAAACTTAAGACTCTCATGGTCAGTGTTAATAATAAAGTGAGCATTTTCCAAATAATGTCTCCATTTAGTCACTGCCACAATTACAGCTAAGAGTTCTTTCTCATATATAGATAACCCTTGGTTTTTTACTCCCAAGGACTTGCTCAAATATGCAATTGGACTCCCATTTTGCATTAAAACTGCTCCCAACCCTATATGACTAGCATCAGTCTCCAAAACAAATGGTTGGGTGAAATTAGGCAATGCCAAAACTGGGGTAGAAGACATCGTTGCTTCAATTCATTAAAAGCTCCTCAACTTCTTCATTCCAACAAAAGAATTTTCTTCAATAAATTTGTCAATGGTTTAGTAACAACCCCATAACCTTTGACAAATTTTCTATAATATCCTATAAGACCCCAAAACTCCTCAAGGACTTCAATGAGGTAGGCCTAGGCCATTTAATCATAGCTTCAATCTTTTTAGGGTCGGTATGCACCCTTTACTGATAATATGTCCTAAATACTCTACTTCCCTTAATGCAAAAGAGCATTTAGATTTCTTGGCAAAGAGTTATTGTTGTCTCGGTATGTCAAAACTAAGGAAAGATGTTCCAAATGATCTTGAAATGATTTAATATAGACAAGTATATCATCAAAGAAAACAAGAGCAAATTTTCTCAAATAAGGAGCAAAGATATGGTTCATGAAGGCTTGGAATGTTCTTTGGGACATTGGTCAACCCAAAGGCATAACCTTAAATTCATAGTGGCCTGGTGTGTTGAAATGCAATTTTAGGGGTGTCTGCTCGACCATCCTAATTTGGTGATACCCGACTTTCAAATCAATTTTGGAAAAATGGTGGCACCACACAATTCATCCAACAAGTCATCTATAATTGGAATTGGGAATTTGTTTTTAATGGTGGCATCATTAAGTTGTCTATAATCTATGCAGAACCTCCAAGTGTTGTCTTGTTTTTAATTAACAAAGCAGAGAGGCAAAAAGACCGTGGCTAGGTTGAATGACTCTGTTTGTAACATTTCTTTCACTTGCTTCTCAATTTCATTTTTCTAAAAATGGTTGTATCTACAAGGTCTGAGATTTACAGGTTTGGAGTTAGGTTTGAGTTGGATAGAATGGTTATAATCCCTATAAGGTGGTAATTGCGTAGGGTCTTTAAACAGTGCATAGTTGTCTAATAAAAATTGTAGTTCAGGTGGAACATCACTCTTAGATTCAACAAGTTCATCATTGACATGCAACAGATGCAAAGAAAATAAATGAGTGAACATACCAGAAAGTCCCTTCTGAACAATTTCGTAATTGCCTCCTGTCATCAGTTTTAATGAACCTTCCTTGGTCACCCAGAAGGTCAATTTGCTTCCCTTCCTTTTGAAATGAAACTTTTAGGTTTTGAAAATTGAAAGTGATTGGACTATAAGACCTCATCAAATACACTCCAAGTAACATTTTATAACCACCCAAATCCAACAAACTAATGTTGAAAAAGAAGGAATGACCCTCCATATTCCACAAACCCAACACACTTGAATCTACTAACCATCTTGTGACCATTAGCTACTGTCACAGAAAGTGGAGGGGCTTTTACCATCCTACATCCCAACTCTTTAGCAATTTTATAATCCAGGAAACTAGGTGTGCTTCCACTGTCAATTAATATGACAATTGACTGCTTGTCTACCTTCCCTTTAATCTTCAATGTATTTGGAGAAATACTGCCATCTAAGGCATGCAAGGAGATCTCAACCTCCTCTCCCTCACCTTCATAGTTCTCCTCTCCCCCATATTCCCACTTCTTCCAATCCTCTTCATCAGCCTGCAATGCTAATATTTGTTGAGTCTTACATTGATGACCAGGGTAATACCTATCTCCACATTTAAAACAACTATTATTACCCTTTTTCAAGTCGAGTTAATAAACTTTGAGGGTGGTTTCTCCAATTCAGCAACAAAGATTGGTTTAGAGAAAGAAGAACTTGGGTTTGCAGAGAGAAATTAGGTTTAGATGTGGGATTGGCATTTCTAAACTGAGCATTTCTTGTGTTGTAGGAATTGAAGTATGGCCTAATATAAGGCTTTTGTTTTCTCAAAATAGCCTCAATGGATTGCTCTTGCAATTTTGCTTGTTCAAAGGCTTGCAACAATGATTCAGGTCTAAACATTTTAATTACAGGTCTCAATTCCTCACTCAACCCGTTGATGAAACTAGAGATAAAATAAGCTTCTGATAGACCTAGATTATACTTCAACATTAAAGCCTTAAGCTCCTCAAAATTCTCCTGATAATCCAATACTGAACCGTCCTGATTTAACTTGTTTAATTCCTCAACTACATCAGTTACAGTCAACTCCCCAAATCTCTTGCTTAACTCTTCCGTAAATTCACTGCAAAATGCAGTTGGTTTACTGGCTTACCAACCTTTGAACCAAATGTCAGCTTTTTCCCCCAAAAATAAAGAAGCTACTTCCACTTTTTGTTCCTCACTCACATCATAAACTTGGAAATAGTTCTGGCATTTTCTTACCCATCCTCTCGGATTACTACCATCAAATTGGGGAACATCTACCTTCAATTTCATCGCAGAATTCCTCAAATTACAAGAACTCTTATGCCCCTGAGAACTATTACCAGAATCCCCATTTTCTTTCCCCTTCGGTAGCAGTAAGATCCCTTCCTTCATTACTATTTGCTTCAATTTCAATAGGATTAACCCTAGTTCCATTCACATTAGATTGAGTTTCAGGGACTACAGGCTCCTTACCTTTCCCTTGCGATGGCTTCATCAATTCCATCATTTGACTCATCATCTCCTCCATTATATGGCTCATCATTTCTTCCATTCTATTCTTTGCTTGTTCTAACAATGAATTTAAGCATATTCTAAGTGTTTGGAGTGTAAAATGGTGCAACATTAATTCTATATTCTCCCATCGTCACACTCATTCTTGCTGTAGGCAAAAGTTAATTACAAGCAATAGATGATGAGTAATAGATCTTTGGACCCATTTTGTTTTGAAAATAGAAATGCAACAGTATCAATATATTTATCAATAAGAGATTACATTTCAATGTAAGTAAAAATTTTTTACAATATTAGACAAATAAGATGGATCAATTGAATATTTGTTTTGGCCCATTCTCCATTTAGCCTTGTTGCTGGTATTCAAATCCTAATGTCTACTTTTTTTTTTCTTTTTACTTGTGAAATATATTTTTTGATAAATTTTTAAATTAAAATGTTAATTAATTTTTTTCCCAAATAAATGGCTACTAAATGCCTTTGTTTTTATTTTTATCAATTATTAATTATATTATTGACCAACAATTACATATTTATATGAATTTATAGCATTCTAAAATTGTTATATTCATTATCATAGTAGCTTTTAATTTGAAATTATTTTTAGATTGATCAAGAAACAAAAATTATATTTAAATAATTACATCAATACACTATAATATTGTTTTTTAAAAAAAATTATATAAAAGTATTCAGTTATTAATATCGCTATTAATTTTTTATATTTACAAAATACTAATTATAAAAAATAAATAAAAATATTATTATTATTATTATTATTATTATTATTATTATTATTATTATTATTATTATACACATACACAAGCTAATATACTTATGTTAGTGATTTTAAAGATCTTTTATGAGGTCTTAAGTTCAATTTTCTTGTCAACACTTAAGTAATTTTACCCTCATTGACAAATTGAATTGGCCGAATTAATCGGTCATTTCTTTATTCGGTCTAATAACAATCCCAGAATGTTTTGGGTTCACTTCACTAACCGGTCCAATCTGAATTTAATAATATTGATGGAGGCGGATAATTAGGGATTTGTTTAGTGTATCAAATAATTTAATAGCCACAATAGAAACTAATGATAAAAGATAAAAATTCAATTTATAAAATAAAATTTGAATTGAATAGCATTGCCTTTAACTTTGGCCTACAGCAAGAATGAGTGTGAAGACGGGAGAATTAATGTTAGCACCATTTTACACTCCAAACACTTAGAATATGCTTAAATTCATTTTTAGAACAAGCAAAGAATAGAATTTATACTTTTATTGAGTACACTGAAAACTTGATGCTTGCCAAAGGAGTTTTCTGGCTATAAAATGGGATGTTCTCTCAGAGTTTATTATTCAATTCATACCCAAATAGAAACTAAAACCCAGGAAAAAAAAATATTTTCTTGCCCAGTGGTTAGCTTTTAATGTTACTGAGAAATTCCAGAAAAGCTAGCATCCCATGCCTACCAAGAGATAAGTTTTGCATGGGGCTTGCAAGGGGAACTCAAAAGCTCGAGGATATTTTGTTGACCGTGAAAGCTGTGCTATTGGATGCTGAGGAGTAGAGTGGATAATCTGTATCAGCTCAGGTGTGGCTGGTCGGCAAAGGTATCTTTTATGATGCTGAGGATATGCCAGTGATGATTTTGAATGAAACTCAAAAGAAAGCGAGGTCACTTAAATTGTATGGAACCACCATTTAAAAGGTATGATCAAAATTCATTTCATTTTCAACATTTCATTTTTGAATTTCATGCGATGATGGAATCCAAATACTTAGAATTTAATTTTACATATCCTTTTCTAAAATCTCTCTAATGATGTAAAAAATGCCTTTTTCTCTGATTTAAAATTATATAAATTCATTTTATTGCATTGAAATTCTAACTCACACATAAATTAAAGAAAACGAATTATTGTTAACGTTGATTCGGCATAAGTCTGACTCTACTAAATAATATAGAAACAAAGAATAAGACCAATTTGGATTTGGAAATTTGGACTTTACCAAATCCTGTTATTAGAATTCAGTGGTGAAACCGAATTAACAAATTAAACTTTCTTTTTCTTAATTTATTTTTCTTTTTAATGTAATTCTAACTAAAAGCTGCTTAATTAATTTTAATTTTTAATTCTAATTAAATTTAAACTCTAACAATCTCACTTCAAAGTCAAATGAAATTAGTTTTTATAACTGCTGCGAATATTAGAAAATACGAATTATCATTTCATTTGAATTCAATGCGATTTTAGAATTAAATATAGAATTTAATTTGACATGTCCTTCTCTAAAATATCTAATGATAACAAAAGGTACAACAGAAAAATTTAATTTGCTATGTTATATATAATAATCTTGTCAGATATTTATAAAATCGCATTCAACTTTATTAGACCAAATAAAATTTAATAATTATATGTAAATAAATTATCATTTTTGAATTTAATTTGATTTGAATATTATTTTTTCTTCATCTTTGTTCTTCTTTTCGCAAGTTTTCACTGAAGCCCTAATCAAATTTTATTTTCTCATTTGTTAAATTATGTAATTGTTTGCAAATGTGATTTGAATTTTTAAATAAAATTATTTTAATAACTATACATTTTCACATTTTTTTAATTCAAATTCACAGTGAACAGTTATCATCTAAATTTAAGAAGAATTTGACAAATGTATCATATCATTTAATTTAAATTCCATCAATGAATCTAAACAATCAAATACAATTCATATGTAACCCCAAATTTTATGTATGAAATTCAGAACTGGACTATATAATTTCTTCTCCAAAATCACCACGCCCTTTTTCAGTTTTCATCATTTTTAAGCTTACAACTTAAAAAAACTAAAAGCTTCTTAGTAATCAACAAAAGCATGCTTTGGGGTTAATTGAATTAATTTCTTATTTGCACCTACCTAGATGTGTGTTTATGAAATCAATATTCCATAATTTTTTGATTTCAGGTGGGTCGCTTTTTTTCATCATCTAATCCGTTTGTATTCCGTTTTAAAATGGGTCATAAAATAAAACAAATAAGGGAGAAATTAGATGAAATTGCATCTCATAAGACTAACTTTCATCTCAATGAACGAGACGAAAGTAGGCGTGTTATGTATAAGGAAAGAGCGATGACCTACTCCTTTATAAATGTGTCTGATGTTATAGGAAGAGATGAGGATAAAGAAAATATCATTAAACTTTTGCAAGGCTCTAGTGATAGTGGACAAATCTCTATTATTCCGATTGTTGGAATTGGAGGTACGGGGAAGATTGCACTCTTTAAATTAGTTTATAATGATGAATGAGAGCAAAATCATTTTCAACTTAAGATGTGAGTTTGTGTATCAGAAGATTTTGACATTCAAAAATTGACCAAGGAAATTATTAAATGTACAAACAGTGCAGAAAACTTAAGTGAAAAGGGAATGGAACAATTGCAAAGTATCTTGCGAGAATGAAATTCATTATAAGAAATACTTGCTTATCTTAGATGATGTGTGGAATGATGATCCTATGAAATAGGATCCAGTAAAAGAGCTTTTGTGTGTGGGTGCCAATGGAAGCAAAATCGTGGTTACTAAACGTAGTAAGAAAGTAGCCTCCATTATGGGCACCATCCCAGCATATGAGTTATCAGGTCTTCCTCATGATAAGTGTGTGGCTTTGTTTACTAGATGTGCATTTAAAAGAAGGTGAAGCAGCACTATCAAACTTGTTAAAATTGGGGATGAAATTGTGAGAAAAAATGCAAGGAGTTCCCTTCGCAGTGAAGACATTAGCATCACTTCTTTTAACAAATAAGAGGAAAGTTATTGGATATTTGTAAGAGATGCCGAGTTGTGGAAAATAGAGCAAAAGAAAAATGACAAAATTTTACCTGCTTTGAAATTAAGTTATGAATAATTGCCTGCTTATTTAAAAAAGTGCTTTGCTTATTCTTCCTTTTATCCAAAGGACCATGAATACAAGAAGTTTTGCATTAATTCAATTTTGGATGGCACATGGACTTCTTGAATCAACAAATGAAAATGAAGATTTAGAAGATATTGGGTGGCGCTATTTTTCGGAGTTGGGGACTATGATTTTGAGACTATGATTTGAAACTTTTGGACCTTCAGTTTGCAAGCTGCTTAGTTAAGAAGAATTGGGATTATGTTGAATATATTCCAACATACATTTTTAATATACGAATCAACATGAGGCATGTAAAACAACCTAAATCAACATGAAGCATGTGTGGGATGTCATTTGTGATTCTTTGATATGGAAAAATTTTCTCTTTTCACACATTTTACACCTTTTGTCCTTATCCCTTTAGAGACTATTTTTAGGGCAGCCTTTGAGGGATATAAAAGCATCATATTCTCATTTTTACCATAAGGTGAAAGAGAGAAAAATCAAAAAGAGAGGAAAGAGGAGTCACGCCATTTTTGGAGGAGAACACTGCAGTGGCGTTTTCCGGCTTCCATTTCGGAGATTTGGATCTTCTTCTTACGAGTTCTTTTATTTCGGTTTTATTTTCATGATTTCTTACTCTATTTCATATTTCTGCTTATAAATACAAGCATGAGTGAGTAGATGCTTAAGATTTGAGTTGGGTATAATGATTTAAAGTTTTATTTGTGGAGTTTAGAATTGGTTTTACTAGATTTTAGTATATATAAGCTTTGATTCTTATCTTGTGTGCTTGTTTACATACCCATTGTTGGTACCCTTTGGGTTTTGTTCTTAATCTTAGATTAAAGAAGAGGGTGAAAATATATGATAGATAATCAAGATAATGAACTTAATCACTAATGTTAGAAATAAACTAGTGAGTTAAGAGGAATTTCAAGTTGATTAAAATGCTTAAAAAGGGTTTTAGGTAATTAAACATACCATGAGAATGGGGTTTAGTTTCCTTTAAAACACTCTTTAGTTTCTTGAAAGAGAAATTAAAGGGAATTAGAATCAACTTCCTTCAAACATGTTCCTTAATCTTGGCTTTGCCTATTCAAATCCCAATAAAATTTACTTCATGAACCTCAATTTGTAGAATCAATTTTACCATTAATTAATTAAATCTTTTGTCACTTGCTGAAATTTTATTAAATTAGCATTGTTCTTAGAATTTTAATTGATTAATTCATTATAATTTCCTTATTTTCCCAATTTAATTTGCTGCACCCCTTACTCTATTTTTGGCTTTAAATTATCGATAGCCCATATAACGCCCTCACCAAAGGTAGTCAGTACATTTTATTGTTTTGACGACTAATATACATTGGAATGATTAAAATATCTGGAACTATACCTAGACTATAGTGAGGAGGCATAAATTGAAGAAATAAATGTTAAGAAAATATAGAAAAAATGTAGAGAAAAAAAATAAATTAAAGTTTAGAGAATTTATAAATTGGTACAAAAATAACCCAATATGCACTAATAGGGGCATTTTGGTCATTTCACCCCCAAAGGTGAATTTTGACCTAAATGTCAAAGTAAAAAAATTTAGAGAATAAAATAATTAACATTAATTAAAATTTATGAAATAGATTAGGAAAATGAGAAGAGAAAAGAAAAAGAAAAGAAAAAGCTTAGGAAAATTCAAAAAAAAAAATTATAAATAGGCACTAGAGGACAAACTCCCACCCACTTCCATCTTCTTCCTCCATTTCTTCTCTCTCTCTCTTTCCCTCGTTTCCTCCATTGTTGTCAAGCTTCCAAGCTTGATTTCCTAAGCTTCTACACACCAAAACCAATAGCCCACACCCTAAGGAAGCTATAGACACCCATTGGAAGCAAGAAATTTAAAGTTAGGGAAGCTCAAGTAAGGTTAGTGCACTAATCCCTCTTCTTCTCTTTATTAAACATGAAAAGCATGTTTAGCCAAGCATAAATATCATTAAAATAAAAAGAAAATCTTGAGGAAAGAACCCTTGAATTTTTGGCAGCCATGTAACTTGAAGTTTGTTGCTTTTAAGTGATGAAAAATGGTTCCATTAGAATGTGTAATGAGTTGAAATGTTTGGGTGTTTGATTGTGTAGTGTTTGTGAAAATTTAAAACTTTGAAAACTAGGGTTTGTGTAAATGCTTGAGGACTTGGTGTAAATGTTGAAATTGACCTATTGAGTTGAAATTGTTGCTTATAGAAGTGTATTGCATGCAAATTGGAGAAAGAAAGTTGAAGGAATTGAGATATTAGGAGCATTCAATTTCTGAGTTTGGACTCAATGAGTCGGTGGGTTTATTGACCCATAACTGAAAATGTGTGACTCAATTGGTATGAGGCCAATTGAAGGTGAAAATAGATTCAAAATAGCCCATTTTCATGTAGACACCATGCCCAAATTTTGCCAATTTCATGACCAATTCTACGCCCAAACTTGGATGACCAAACATTGAAACCGGAAAATGACCAAATGAGCGATGCGTGTTCATTTGGTGATGCGTCCCAACGCAAGTGCAGTCGTACAAGTAGTATAGAAAAATATCGATCCACGAGGAGTTGTGTTAATGATTGAATTTTCGATATAAAAGTTGACTAAATTGAAGTATTTATGAGATTAAAATGATGAATTAATGGGTAATGGAGTATGAAATCTAAATGTGCAAAATTAATATTCTATTCAACAATGTATTAATTAAACTAAAATTGCATCAAATAGAAATAAGCAAGTTCAAATATGGCAATATTTAAATTGGCAAATGATTAAATTCGATTAGAAATTAACAATGGTAAAAGATGATTAGGAGTTAGGGATTTCATATTCGAGCTATTTTGGGATTTTAAATTGGTTGTCAATCTTATGAAACTTATGAGTTTTAAGGAGATTAATCCTTAAATCCTTTGAATTCCCTTTCGAGTGAGACAAAGAGTGCCTTAATCAAACTAATCCTACTTTCGTGGACTTAGAATTAATTAAGACCCATTAAGTTCTTTAATTAATCTGTTAATCCTCTTAATCCTTAGCCTATTTCTAGGTCTAAGTTAATTAAGTCAATTTCACGATTATCTATCACAAGGCCTTCTCCTTTCGATTGCTTCAACCATGGATTAAGAACATTACTCAATGGGATCCTACATTAAGCATGTCATTAAG
The DNA here is from genome assembly GCF_030052815.1 of Hevea brasiliensis. Classification (NCBI taxonomy): domain Eukaryota; kingdom Viridiplantae; phylum Streptophyta; class Magnoliopsida; order Malpighiales; family Euphorbiaceae; genus Hevea; species Hevea brasiliensis. The sequence goes on along the minus strand of NW_026614588.1, from coordinate 81,961 downwards.
CATACAAGAAATGAATAAAACTCATTAAGACCACAAAATATGGATTACCCAATCAAAATCCACAAAATATCTCAACTTTTACTACCCTTACTCGAGTATCAACTGTAAACTACTCACTATCCATAATGCTTACAAGCTATGTTGAGTTTTTATGGAAATAAAGCTTTTATCTAAGCTTAGAAGTAAGTAATTAAACACTAGAAATGTGGAAAAATGTAAAGCAAGGAAGAAATCTGCAAATCTTGGTTAAAAATGGTGTGGAAGGTGAAAATGACTCCTCAAATGCTGCTTAGCCTCCTCCTTTCTTTCTTTGCTCCTTGCCCCCTTCTAAAATGAGAAAATGGGACTATATATAGCATTTTCTGACATGGAGCCCTAAAATAGTATGTTCTAGGAGGAATACATTAAGGAATCTTGCTTGACTCATTAATGAACTCTTTATGGGATTGCATAAGTGGGTGCATAAGTTATGCGATCCCTTATGCGATTTTAACTGATTACAGGTCACTTATGCTGTTTGCATGACTTAGTGCATAGGTTATGCACAATTTCGTGAATCTGCATAAGGGAGGTGAGAATGTGCATAAGCTATCACGATCTCCTTATGCACATTTAATTTGGATTACAGAGCAGTGTTCTTCCTCCTTATCTGAGCTGCATAGCTTATGCGACAAGTTATGCCAGTTTGAGTCTATGCATATTTTAGCTTGAAAACTTGCTTTTGGCATCTTTTTCTGTAGAAGACACTCCTCAATGGCAAAATTCTCTTTAGTCCTTCAAAAACACCATTTTCCTACAAAACAAAGCAAAAATTACAAATTAATCCAAAGTTGACAATTATGGAAAACTAACTAAATAACTAATGAAATTAGCTAAAAATGACTAATAACCAAATAAAATGATTGTGAAATTAGACCTAAATGACTATGCAAAATATGTGCATCAAATACCCCAAACTCAAGCTTTTGCTTGTCCTCAAACAAACTTTAAAATGTGGTGCAAAGTTTTTAAGGGTGCCTTATCCAAAGAGTTATGAAAATCACTCATTAAGGTAACTTAACACACCTTTAGCCATACCAACAATCCATATACCCATCCTTCAAAATGCAAAGAATTTAATGATTATCCAATCTATCTCAGCTTAGCCATCAATTAAATTATCATTCAAATCCCCAAACCAACCAATCAAAAGAGAGTCATGCTCAAAAGGAATTCTAGAACAATCAATAGTCAAAGTGTCTCCATATGGAATGATGGAATTGAATGAATGAATGAATAATTTTCCAATCCATAGGCAAATTCCCTACTCCTATCTCCACTAATGTAGCAAGTACTATCAAGAGATCAAAGGTCTTTTTAGGGATGTAGTGGGGCCATGGGGTTCAAAATGAGACTAAGAAGAAAGATAGGTAAAAAGGATTCAAAGCATGAGAATATTTTCAATTTTGAAACATAAGGTACACTTTATTATATATTTTTTTCTTTTTCTCTTTTTTTTTTTATATGGGAGAGAAGAATACACAATGAGGATTGTCAAGTGCTAGCATAGTTTACAAAACACATAAAAATGGAGGGACATTTTGATACTTTAACTTGTATTTTGTATTTTCTTTTGATGATTGTCCCTAAAATTGCCACCCCCAAACTCATTTCTTTTAATACTTTGGGTGGATTTCTTTCATTTTGAATGGCAATAGTGAAAAGCACATATACTAGCACTTTTACAAGGTGACAAGTATTTCTTCTCCCTTTTATTGTATTTTTTTTTTATTTTTTTTTATTTTATGTACCTAATATTATGAATAATTATTCTCATGAAAAGGGTTGGAGTGTTTGGTTCATTGGCTAGGTAGTAATAAGGGTTTCAAGAAAAATTAGGGACAAAAAGGCTCAAAGGGGTTTGCAAGGATAAATTTTAATTGGGAAAAAGGGCCAAAGGTTTAAAATGAGAAGGTTTAAATCAAAGAATGCCTAATCATCTCTCTTTTCAAGTACAAGCTGGTATTTTGCCTTGAAAGGTTTAGAAAATTTGTTCTAGGATTGGTGAGACATCATTTGACTACCTTATATCCAATAATTCCCTCTAAACACTTCCATCTCCAAATGACTAGTTGGGTGGCTTTTTGGCTAAGAAGATATAGGCAAGGGATAGACACTTCAAAACCTTGCACCTTTTAGGAAACTTTCAATCCACAAACCCAACTAAAAGGTGAGTCAAATCACTCTCATAGGCACATTTTCAATACTCAAGGGATTTGGCAAAAGATTTTAATGCATGGTGTATGATTCCTAAAATGAGTAATGCATGAACTAAATGGAGTAAGCCTATTTGTATGCAATTTGTACAATTTCTAAGTGATGTATAATGTGTGTATAAATGTGTAATGAATATGTATGTATGGATGTATATGTAAAATATTTACAATATATGTAAATGAAATGGGATGAGATGCTCTTATACTCAAAATGTGAAAAATAAAGCTAAAAATCAAAATGTGCACCCCAAACTCAAAATTAGACATTGTCCTCAATGTCTCAAGCGATAGATATCAAAACTCAAAGCAAATAATCTTGACCAGGAATTGTAAAAATAAGAACAAAAAGAAAGAGTTACAGGTATGAGAATTCAAGTTAAAGGGATGCATAAAAAGCTGCACAGGTTATGCCGAGTTAAGTGCTTGTCCAGAACATGTGCATAGGTAAGGTGCATAAGCCATGCGGTCTTTGCATAAGAGGCAATAGATGTTGCATAGGCTATGCGGGACAGTTGCATAAAGGAAATACAACACATGCGATTCTGAAGTAGCGAGAAAGAGTTACCTGAGCTATGCAAAGGTTATGCATGAGAAATTCATAGGTATGCGATGTATACAAAAAGCTCTTTGCATAGGAATTTGCAAGAAATGTACAACCAGCGGTAAAAGTATGGAAATATAGGCAGTATGGGCAAATATGTACAAAAAGGCAATAAGTGCAATAAAAATCAAAGAAGACTAATGTAATAGCTATTCAATAAAACTTCAAAGAAAGCAGAATTTAAAAGAAACTAATTTAGAACAAATCAACAAAATCCAAAACAAACTATAAATGTTTGAACATATTTACAAAGAAAAGGTCCTACAAGATTGAACAAAAGTAAACTAAACACTAATCTATGTCTATTGTTTTCCTTTGTCCAAGGATGTTGCTAAAGAGTGGTAGGCTGCTGTAGATTTGTCGAAATGATGGTGCGGAGGAGGTGATGGAGGTGGGGTGGCATGCCCGAGAAAGATCATGAGTTGCTTCACCATCTCCTTGATTCTTCTGTTTGTCCACTGGTTTCCATGACAAGGTCAAATAGTTGATCATGGCGATCCTTTAGTGTATCAAGACCCTTTGTCAAGCTTCCTATCCACAAAGTAGATATCATCACTAAGCTGTCAAGGTAGGTGAATAAGGCTTTAGTGTTGAATGGAGGAGGTCTTGTGGATGAGGTAGGTTCATTTGTAGGAGGAATGGGTTGGCGAGTAGGTTGGAGTGTCTGAGTAGGTGAGGGTGGGGTAGGTGTAGTAGGGTCTTTGTGGGGTGGTGTGAAAGGTTGGGTTTACGGTTTGTGCAATAGGCTCGGTTTACTGCTGCGGTGGCGATATCAAAATATGATAAATGGAACCTGTTTTGGTTAAGTGTGCGACATCAAAATAGGAAGTGTCCTCAAGTCTTTGGGATTGAGTGCTCTGCGATTAAAGCCAAAATGCTTAGCTATGTGATAATGAGTCCACCCAAAACAATGTCACCAATGGATTTGGTGGCAATATGCGACACATGTTCGCAAAGAAGTAACACAGAGACACCTAACTTTGTGAAATGCACACCATAACATAAATAGTTGATTTGCCTGACACCAGAACTAGTTTCTCTGCCCAATATGGTGCTAGCCATCAGCCTACGAATAAACCTTAGTGCAGGGTCAAGGATTTGGGATGTTTTGGACCTACCAGCAGAGAAGGTTTGAGGTTGGTTTGTTATGATTCTCCAAAATTGGGCAGGATTCCAAATGCCCTTGTTGGCTACCTCTACTCCAGTATGTGGTACTCTAAAGAACCCATCAAGTGCAAAACCAAAAATGCCATGAAATTGATCCAATGATAGTTCTCTATTTTGCCCCAAGCATCTAAATGTCATAATTGGCTTATGGTCTACATCATGCAAGTTGAGGGTAGCAGAGAATGAAGAAATAAACTCCAAGACTAGAATCGGATAAACTACCTCTTGCTTATGCACAAATTCTGTCCAACCCATACCGTCAAGAAATGCAACTACATTGTCAAATAAACCCAGAGATTGTAGAGCATCAGCAGATATATACCTAGTAGGTTGTACCCTTCTATCTTTGAGTCTTTTGAAAGCAGCTTTTTGAATTGTATCAGGGAGAGGCCAGGGTAGCTTTGATACAAATGGGGTTCTTTGAAATTGTCTTTCTTTGGAAGAAGGTGTAGAGATTTGGAGCTTTTGGCTTTTTAGGAGGTGGCTCAGAAAATGGGGTGGGTGGGTCTTTGCGTTTGGGCGGAGGAGGAGCGAGAGGACATGGGTCGCAGTTTGGACCTAATTTTGCGTTTGTATGTGGTTGGTGGAGGTGGTGGTGGTGTCGTTTGTGGTGGAGGATTGGAAGGGGGGTGTATCGAAGACAATGGAGAGACTTCGAGAGGAGAGGCGGGGCGGGAATGTGGAGGGGAATCCATGGCCGATTGGAGAAGAGATAGGGGAAATGAAAATGTAGGGGGATTTAGGGTTTCGTGATGAGGCTGGTGGAGAAGATGGGAGAGAGGCAGCGAGAATCTGGAAAGAATGAAGGTTGAAGAGGCGGTCGTGGGGTTCAAGAGTCGGGAAGTGGAGGTGGTGGGAATGTTCTTTCTTTGAAAATGAATTTGAATCGGGTTGTAGGAGGCGCATAAGGGAAAATGATTTATGCATAACACATGCACTCTTTTGTACATGTTTCAAAAGGATTTAAATTTCAGAGAAATGCTTATGCACAAGTGCATAGGTTATGCACTGTCCTTATGCATGTTTCGGTGACCCTGAAATGGTGAGGAGCGAAGTCATGCGGGAGTGCATAAGTTATGCACTCCCCTTATGCATCTCTCGGCAAGAATGGTTTTTCAGAAAATTGGGTCATGCAGATGTGCATAAGCTATGCACTCTGCTTATGCACTCTGCGGCAATTTTTTTGAATTTGGGTTGGTGGTCATGCAGATGTGCATAAGCTATGCACTCTGCTTATGCACTCTGCGGCAGGTTTTGAAATTCAGAATTTTGGTTATGCAGAAGTGCATAGGCTATGCACATTGCTTATGCAGGTCTCGGCAAGGTTGTATTTTTGGAGTTCTTGGTTATGCGGAAGTGCATAACTTATGCACCTTCCTTATGCACCCCTCGGCAAGAATGATTTTTCTGGGTTTCTGGTCATGCAGAAGTGCATAGGTTATGCACTCTGCTTATGCAACCTTCGGCAGAATTGGAGTTTTGGATTTTTGGTTATGCAGAAGTGCATAAGTCATGCACTCACCTTATGCAAGCTTCGGCAGAGAGAGAAAATGAAGGATTTGAAGTTATGCAGAAGTGCATAAGTCATGCACTCACCTTATGCAAGTTTTATGATATGAAATTTGACAAAATGAGGTTATGCGAGTTGCATAAGCTATGCACTCTCCTTATGCACTTGCAATAAAGGTGAAAAATGGCAAGAATTTTGGTTATGCGAGGATTGCATAAGCTATCACGATTCTTATCGCAATTCAACAAAATCAAGTATGCAATAGAACATGAATTGCAAGTGTGAAAAATACCCGAGAATGATGATATATAATTCTAGGAAACACATTCCATGAGAAATTTTCATCAAAAACACATCAATATATTCAAAGTTCATCAAAAGTGCATCACAAAAGCATGTAAAATGGATTTTACGTAAAAGACCTTTGAGAGCTATGCCATTTTGACTCAAATTCTGCAAATCAACATTGATTACATAAAACTCCATAAAAAAATCTGTATGAAGTTGCATCTAACCACACATGATGAAATGAAGTCTCAAGATTTGCCAAGAAAAATGCAACATTTCTACCTTGAATCCTACAACCCCAAAGGAGCTCGAAGCGCAAAAAATGACTCACTTACCACCATAATATCATTTGAAGCACAAATATTAGAAAATTATTCACCCAACCTCACCAAAAACACAAGTGATCTGCTGCGATTCTATTTTTACGCTCTGCGAGAATGTACTTAATTTTCCTTTGCAATAACAGTTACGACTTTGTGATTCACCAACCTTCCTCCATTTAAATACATCCAGCCTCATCAAAAACATAAGCCATTTCTTTGCAGAATGTACATTCCTCTGCATAAACAGATGCGGCTCTGCCGCAGTTATGCGGAAAAACTTATCAGTTCTTTTGAAGGACAAAATTTTTTCAAGTTAAAATTACTTTCCCAACAGTTCTGACCTTTCTTGATGAATTACATCTACAAGAGACAAAATTTAACAATGTCAAAAATTGAATTTGGGGAGATTTAAGATAAAAACAAAATTAATGAAAATGAAAGTAAATCAACAAAAGCAAAATAAAAGGACTTGGGATGCCTCCCAAGAGAGCTAATTATAGTCCTTATTGGACTCTTCATGAATTTTCTTGAAAAGAGGTGAGGATTGGAGAGCTTGTATGACTTGCTCCTAGTATTGGGTCTCGGTTATGTAATGTTTCAATCTATGCCCATTGACCTTAAAATTCCCAGATTTTTCACTCCAAATTTCTATTGCTCCATAAGGAAAACCTTAGAAACTCTATATGGACAGTCCACCTTGACTTGAGTTTTCAGGGAACAATTTCAATCTTGAGTTGAACAACAAAGCTGAATCACCTTCTTTGAATTCCTTTTTCCTCGGATGCTTATCATGCCAAACTTTAGTTCTTTCTTTATAAATACGGGCACTTTCATAAGCATCCATCCTCAATTCCTCACGCTCATTAAGTTGTAACAACCTTTTCTCACCAACTTGCTTAAGATCAAAATTCAAGGTTTGAATGGCCCAATATGCTCTATGCTCTAGCTCCACAGGTAAATGACAAGACTTACCATACACCAACCTAAAGGGAGTAGTTCCTATAGGGGTTTTGTAAGTAGTCCTATATGCCTATAAGCATCATTTAGTTTGACAGACCAATATTTCCTAGAATTATTCACTGTTTTCTCCAAGATATGTTTGAGTTTCCTGTTAGAAATTTCAACTTGCCTTGAAGTTTGAGGATGGTATGGAGTAGCTATCTTGTGCACTACACCATACTTCCTCATTAAGCTCTCAAATTGCTTATTACAAAAATGGGAACCCCCATCACTAATTATAGCCCTAGGAGCTCCAAATCTGCTCAAGACAAATTTTTTCAAAAATTTTACTACCACTCTAGCATCATTAGTTGGAGTTGCAATAGCTTCCACCCACTTTGACACATAGTCAACCCCAACTAAGATGTATCTATTACCATATGAAGGAGGGAATGGCCCCATAAAATCTATTCCCCAAACATCAAATAATTCCACTTCAAGAATATTATTTAGGGGCATTTGATCTCTTTTTGACAAATTTCCACTCCTTTGACATTTATCACAATCCAACACAAATTTCCTCACATCCTTAAAAAGATTTGGCCAAAAGAAACCAGCTTGCAAAATTTTACTAGCTGTCTTAGAGATGCCAAAATGTCCTCCATAATCAGAAGCATGGCAATGATGCAAAATACTCTGGATTTCCTCTTCAGGAATACATCTTCTAATTAGACCATCACAACATCTCCTAAAGAGTAAAGGGTCATCCCATCTATAAAACTTCACCTCATGCAAGAACTTTTTCTTTTGTTGCCATGTCATACCTAGAGGTAAAACTCCACAAGATAGATAATTCACAAAGTGCATACCAAGGTAGTTTAGCAACAAGAGAAAAGTTGGTCATCCAAGAAAAACTCATCAATAGGGATTTCATCCAATTCTTCACCATCAATTTCAACCTACTAAGATTATCGGCAACTACATTTTGGCTCCTTCTTATCTCTAATCTCCAAATCAAACTCTTGTAGCATCAGAATCCACCTAATGAGCCTCGGTTTGGCCTCCTTTTCTGAACAAATACACGATGGTGCATGATCTGAAAATATAACTACCTTTGAGTCAATAATGTAAGTTATGAAATTTTCCAATGCAAAGACAATTGCCAAAAATTCCTTTTAGGTTGTTGCATAATTTGTTTGAGCCTCATCCGGTGTTCTACTAGCATAATAAATAGCATAAGCCTTTTTGTCCTTTCTTTGACCAAGAACAGCCCCAATTGCATAGTTGCTAGCATCACACATAATTTCAAAGGTAGGCTCCAATCGGTGGTTGCATGATTGGTGCGATGATGAGCTTGCTTCAACTGCAAAAGGCATCCAAACACTCTTGGTCAAATTCAAATGGTGTGTCATTACTTAACAAATTAGACAAAGGTTTAGCTATTTTAGAAAAATCCTTAATAAAGCGTCTGTAGAACCCGGCATGTCTAGGAAACTTGAATTCCCTTGACATTGGTAGGAGGAGCCATCTTCTCTATCACTTCAACTTTGGCTTTATCAACCTCTATTCCTCTGTTAGACACCAAATGTCCAAGCACTATCCCTTCTGAACCATGAAATGACACTTTTCCCGATTTAACACAAGGTCGATGTCTGCACATCATTTGCAAAATTTTAGAAAGGTTAGCCAAGCATATATCAAATGAAGATCCATAAGCAGAAAAATCGTCCATAAAAACCTCCATTATGTCTTCAATGAAATCGAGAAGATTGCCATCATGCACCTCTGAAAAGTGGTGGTGCATTACACAACCCAAATGGCATCCTTCTATAAGCAAAGGTTCCATATGGACAAGTAAAAGTGGTTTTCTCTTGATCATTTGGATGGATAGGGATTTGAAAAAACACGAATATCCATCTAAATAGCAAAGTAAGAATGCCTAGCTAGTCTTTCCAACATTTGATCAATGAAGGGAAGTGGAAAATGATCTTTTCTAGTGGCAACATTTAATTTTCTGTAATCTATGCACATTCGCCAACTAGTCACCGTTCTAGTGGGAATTAATTCATTATTTTCATTTTTGACCACTTTGTCATTCCACCCTTTTTGGGACAACATGTCTTGGGCTCACCCAAATCTTATGCGAGATGGGATATATGATCCTGCATCAAGCAACTTCAAAATTTCCTTTTTAACAACTTCTTTCATATTTGGGTTTAACCTCCTTTGATGTTCAATAGATGGTTTACAATTTTCTTCCAAACTGATTCTATGCATGCAAAAGTGTGGGCTTATTCCCTTAATGTCATCTATGGTGTATCCCAAAACTTTCCTAAATTGTCTCAACACTCTTAACAACTTATCAACTTCTAAAGTACTCAAGTTTGCATTTACAATTCTTTGGATAAGTGTTATTAGTGCCAAGAAATTCATACACAGTGAGAAGGAAGTTGCTTAAGTTCTACCTTAGGTGCATCTTCTTCCTTGAATGATGATTGCTTAAATTACCTTTTTCCTTTTGTATGAGTTGAAAAGCTGGAGGCGAGAAATGAATGGTGGACTTCCCTCTAAGTGTTGAGTATATGCGACTTCATGAGGGTTGTCATAGTCTATGCCTCCTCCATGAACCAAACAATTTTCAAGTGGATCTTACGGATATTTCTTCTGAAGTGTTCTTCAACAGACTTATCAATAATATCAACTCTCAAGCAAGTATCAGCTTCAGAATGATGCTTCTTCATAGAGTTATTAATATTGAAAATTAATTGCTCTTCACCAACCCTAAGAGTAAGCTTTTCTCCTTTCACATCAATCAATGCTCCTGCTGTAGCTAGAAAGGGTCTCCCCAATATAATTGGAATATTGGAATCTTCCTCCATGTCCAAGATGACAAAGTCAACAGGTATATAGAACTTTCCAACCTTCAGGGGCACATTCTCCAAAATCCCTTCAGGATACTTGATTGTTCTGTCAGCTAACTGAAGAGAAATGTGGGTTGGCTTTAGATCTCCCATGTTGAGCTTCTCATAGATAGAAAGGGGCATAAGGCTAACACTGGCCCCTAAATCACATAGAGCTTTTGTAGAACAAGACTCTCCAATGTGGCATGGAATTGAAAAACTCCCTGGATCCTTAAGCTTTGGAGGAAGTTTCCTTTGGAGGATAGCACTACATTCTTATGTCAAAGCTACAGTTTCATCATCTTCAAGTTTTCTCTTGTTTGAGAGAATTTCTTTCAAGAATTTTGCATAAGATGGCATTTGTGAAAGAGCATCAACAGGCACATTTATGTAAAGTTTCTTCAAAACCTCTAAGAACTTCCCAAATTGCCTATCAAGCTTGGCTTTGTGAAATCTTTGTGGAAAGGGAAGTTGTGGCTTGTAGGGCTCAGGAGGTATATATTTCTCTTCTTTTTCTTCAAATTTCTCCTTACATTTTTCTGCACTTTCTTGTTTGTCACTCTCATCGTTCCTTTTTCATTTTCTCTCTTCTCACTTGTTTTCCTCTTCTCATCATTTATAACTTTACCACTTCTTAAAGTAATAGCTTGACAATGCTCTCTTGGATTTCTGGTTGACTTGGAAGCTTTCCAAAAGATTTGGCACTTGAGGAAGATGCTTGTTGTGCAATCTGGTTTTCCGGCGATACATTGTGTGTTTGCATTTGTTCGGCCTTGCTTTCACCTCTCTCATCTCCTCATCATGCTTATTTTGGTTGGCAAGAATGCATTTGCAATAAAGCTTGATGGTGGAATTTCGTTCTTCTTTGTTTTGGTGGAGGTTCATATTTTCTGCTGAAAATTGGGCAATGGTTGCCTATTTTGCTTGATATGGTACTTGACTCTCTTTGTTGTGGTTGAAAATTCGATTTTGAACTTGATTTTCTGATTGCCCCATGAAAAGTTGGGATGATTCCTCCAATTTGGATTGTAAGTTTGAGAATAAGGATTCCCCATTTGCTTGTTTCCATAATTACCAACATATCTTGCTTGTTCTCCATAATCTACTCCACGGTGGTAGTTTCCTCTGCATAAGCCACTTGTTGTGAACTTCGGTGATGATGTTGAACTAACCAACATACTCAAATCTTCCATCTTCTTAGCAAGGACATTTGTAAGTGCATCAAACTTTGCATTAATCATGTTGAATGGATCAAGATCATACATTCCAGACTTGCCTTTTACGAGTTGGGTGGTCCTCTTGGACTACTCCAAAGATGAGTATTCTTTGCAATTTTCTCTAATAACTCATAAGCTTCATCTTCATGCTTTATAATAAATTCTCCTCTGTTTGAGCATCAATAATTCCTCTGATTGCGGGAGTGACATTTGTGTAGAAATTACGATTTATCATCCATTTTGGAATGGCATGATGTGGGCATAATCTCTCTAATTCCTTCCATCTCATCCATGATTCATAGAGAGTTTCATCTTCTCTTGATCAGAAAATGTCATTTGATTCCTCGGCTCTTGAGTTTTCAGTGGAAAATATTGTGCAAGAAATGCATCGATTAGTTGCTCCCAATTTGTAATGGAGTTGTGAGGTAAAGAATCAAGCCAATCAATGCTCTATCTTTCAAAGAGAATGGGAATAGCTTCAATCTTGCTGCATCATCGGACACTCCAGGTTGTTTTTGCATGTCGCAAATCATAGCAAACTTCTTCAGGTGAGTGTGTGGATTTTCAGAAGGATGTCCTCCAAATTGAGAGTTTTGGATCATTTGAAGAACTCCAAAATCCATTTTGTAACTATTTGCATCAATCCTTGGTCTTGCTATGCTCTCTCTCAAGTCATCAAAGCGAGGAAAAGCATGATCCATCATACTCCCCTAGGCACGTTTGCATTAACAACTTCTTCACCATGGGCTTCATTTTCATTGTTTTGACCATTTCGGCATTACCAACACCAATTCTAATTCTTTCATGACCATATACGCTTCTAATTCGGTTTCTCTCGAAGCTTCCTTCCTTCTTACGGTTTCTTTCTTGTTGGCCTTACAAAATTTCTCAATTTGAGTTAAGCAGTAAGGTTGTGTCACTTGAGCTTCTAGCTCTTCTCATAAAAGATTAAAGTACACGAAAAGAACAAACAAACACAAAATGAAAAGATAACAAAAAAAATAAAACTATAAACAACTAAAATAATCAAGAATTCAATATTAAACAAACAACTCACCTTCAACGGCGCCAAAAACTTGATTCTTACCAAACGCAAGTGCAAGTGTCGTACAAGTAGTATAGAAAATATCGATCCACGAGGAGTTGTGTTAATGATTGAATTTCGATATAAAATTTGACTAAATTTAAGTATTTATGAGATTAAAATGATGAATTAATGGGTAATGGAGTATGAAATCTAAATGTGCAAAATTAATATTCTATTCAAAAATGTATTAATTAAACTAAAATTGCATCAAATAGAAATAAGCAAGTTCAAATATGGCAATATTTAAAATGGCAAATGATTAAATTCGATTAGAAATTAACAATGGTAAAAGATGATTAGGAGTTAGGGTTTCATATTCGAGCTATTTTGGGATTTTAAATTGGTTGTCAATCTTATGAAACTTATGAGTTTTAAGGAGATTAATTCTTAAATCCTTTGAATTCCCTTTGAGTGAGACAAAGAGTGCCTTAATCAAACTAATCCTACTTTAGTGGAGTTAGAATTAATTAAGACCCATTAAGTTCCTTAATTAATCTGTGAATCCTCTTAATCCTTAGCCTATTTCTAGGTCTAAGTTAATTAAGTCAATTTCACGATTATCTATCACAAGGCCTTCTCCTTTGATTGCTTCAACCATGGATTAAGAACATTACTCAATGGGATCCTACATTAAGCATGTCATTAAGCATACAAGAAATGAATAAAACTCATTAAGACCACAAAATATGGATTACCCAATCAAAATCCACAAAATATCTCAAATATTACAACCCTTACTCCAGAATCAAAGTAAACTACTCACTATCCATAATGCTTACAAGCTATGATGAGTTTAAATGGAAATAAAGCTTTAATCTAAGCTAAGAAGTAAGAAATTAAACACTAGAAATGTGGAAAAATGTAAAGGAAGGAAGAAATCTGCAAATCTTGGTTAAAAATGGTGTGGAAGGTGAAAATGACTCCTCAAATGCTTAGCCTCCTCCTTTCTTTCTTTGCTCCTTGCCTCCTTCTAAAATGAGAAAATGGGACTATATATAGCATTTTTACGACATGGAGCCCTAAAATAGTATGTTCTAGGAGGAATACATTAAGGGAATCTTACGCGACTCATTAATGAACTCTTTATGGAATTTGCATAAGTGGGTGCATAAGTTATCTGATCCCTTATGCGATTTTAAACTGATTACAGGTCACTTATGCGTTGCATGACTTAGTGCATAGGTTATGCACAATTTCGTGAATCTGCATAAGGGAGGTGAGAATGTGCATAAGCTATCACGATCTCCTTATGCACATTTAATTTGGTTACAGAGCAGTGTTCTTCCTCCTTATGCGAGCTGCATAGCTTATGCGACAAGTTATGCCTGATTTAGTCTATGCATATTTTAGCTTGAAAACTTGCTTTTGGCATCTTTTCTTTGTAGAAGACACTCCTCAATGGCAAAATTCTCTTTAGTCCTTCAAAAACACCATTTTCCTACAAAACAAAGCAAAAATTACAAATTAATCCAAAGTTGACAATTATGGAAAACTAACTAAATAACTAATGAAATTAGCTAAAAATGACTAATAACCAAATAAAATGATTGTGAAATTAGACCTAAATGACTATGCAAAATATGTGCATCAGAGTCCGGCCATAAAGTGGACCTTTCAGCGGGGAGTTTTCACTCACGACACATAAACACAATATACAATCCATTGAGGAGCTCGGCTCACCCTCCACATACTCATATCATCATAAAGATAAATGGGAGCTCGGCTCCCTCATCGATCCATCAAACATGCATATAATAATTTCTGAGTCCACAATAAGAACTTATATTACAAGCCCAATTTAAATGAAGGTTTCTAACACATGCGGAAATTCTAGAAATTCATAGAATTACACAAATATTGATAAGCGACTGCGAGGAGAAAAGCGAGTTAACCTCAAAAAAATATCCTCACTGTGGCTGAAAAAATATTGAGCAGGAGTGGCGTTAAACTGAGAGTAAAATATCAATTTTAACCATAATCTCTATAACTATCTAAAACTAATGCACCATGTAGAGTGAAATGCAACATCAACATCATTTTCACATCATAACATCAAAGGTAATTTGGAGCACTCACGCACCACAACATCAATCATAATATATGGGGTGATCCCCTATCTGACCCTCTTAAATCTAACACAGTGCGTGAAGAACTCAAGCCAAACTTTAAACAATAAACCGTCGGGGTCAATGAAGAACTCAAGCCGTGACTACCCCAGAAGGATCGGGTCCCAGCGAAGATCTCAAGCGTGACTACCGTCCTATCCATAATCCACACCACATCACCATATGCCTTCTTACGCACCTGCTTGCTCGAATTACAACAACATCCATGGCACTTTATGATTATGAGATGCAACATAAAGCGTGCCTAGAGTTTAACTACATAGATACATACATATAAGTGATGCATGGGCATGCTTAAACATCTAATACTATCGAAATTACACTTAAAATTAATATTTTACTCAGAGACTTGGCGGTGGTCCTTTGTGGTGAGGCGGAGGAAGAAGGCTGTCCCGGCTCACTTGACAATTTTATTACAATCATTTAATAAATTTGACTCAATACAAACTAAGAAAAAGATCAAATATGTCCTAAGTCTTATCGAAAATTCGGCAGAGTTTCCCCTATACCTAGGACCTACCCAACCTGCAAAAGAGCTAAAAATGCACTTCTATATTCACAATCCATATATCCACCATTCAATCACATCACATAGCTCCTCTGGGCCCATCAAATCAATCATTCATCACAATATGTAAAGTACGTTAGTCCTGCTGACTATTTTGATTTAGTCCTCATAATTGATCATTTTTGCAAAAGCGCCCAAACAAGCTCTAAAAATTCTAAAATTTTGTCCCGTGGTCCTTAATAATATTATAAGGCTATTGCAAAATGAATCATAATTTTCTGAGCTACCACGAATATTTTATGGATTTTTAATCCTATTTAAGCACTAGAAAATTACGAAAAAGCAAGGTTTGGGTTTACCTTTGCCGATTCTGACTTCGGGGACGCGCTCGGGACGTCTGACTGGGGGTAGCCAAAACCTCGGTCCAATTCGGAGACTTTTCGATGTAGATTGCAGTTTGGCCCGAAATTTGCCGATTACGGTCAGTGTCGAATTTTGGCGAATTGAGAATACCTACGAAGCCCCATAACACGGGGGTTAGTACATAAATTTTCAAATTTTCTAAACTCATTTAATGCTTTCGGCGGAAAAACCTTTGCGAAGATTCAGGTAGGACCCACCCAGAAAAATGGTATCGTAAAAATTGAGAAATTTATGTGAAGCTCGGCGAGTGGAGGCGCTCACCAGTGCCTCTCGGTTTCTACGTGGGGTTTCACGGTTTGTGAGAAATCTAGCTAAAAGTCAAAATAGGCTAAAACTGCAGGTAAATTGGACAAAGCGCTCGATGGATTTGGGGGTGTTCTTGGTGTACATGAAAAGCTCTTGCCCAGTAGATGAGTTTAGACACAGACCGTCAGGTGGTGGTAAGTTGGCCACGATTTTGGCCCGGGAGTCCGAGCGTCGCCAGCGGCTAACGGCGTCCTTTGCGAGTGGATTTGGCGTTACAGGCGGCGGCCGGCCGTGGGGAGGCGGGGTGGTGCGGCGGGGTGGGGCCGAGGGGAGGTATGGCGGCGGCGAGGAGGAGGGAGAAAGGAGAGAGAAGGAGGAGGTCGGAGCGGAAGAAAGAAGAAGAAAGAAAGTCGGTCAGAGTTCGATCGGTCAGATCGATCGAACCATTCGGCAGTTCGATTCGAATACAAATTTTAAATTTTTACTCTGTCTCGGGCCAAAACGAGGTCCTCGAATACGCAGAATTCTGATTTACCATATGAGCGATAGAATTTTTGCATAGCCATATCTCCCTGAAAACTACGATTTAGATGATTCTTGCCAGACGATGTAAGCCTAAGACACCCAATAGAGACATTTCGGTATGAAGAATATTGAACCAAATTATGGACTTAACCAGTTAAATTGCTAAGCGAAGTTTGATCGTCGTAAATTTCATACAAATGAATCTACAAGATGAATAGTAACATAAGCGATGGCATTATTTTCGTAAACCACTTAACGAGCTACACTGAGAGATGTGAGATTAGGGTCGCGATTCAAAATGGAAAAATAAATTTAAGACCTAAATGAACAATTTTCATGAAGAACACCTTGCCAAATTATGATAGAAACTAGGTAAAAGTTGGATTGGATTGGGGCACCAGAAATTTGTCCCAAAACCAAAATATTTGAAAATTTTCAAAACAAACTTGGGATGCATTAGACATGCATGTAATGAGTTCTTAGCAACAATTGAGGATTGGTAATGAGGTATTTTATTTGTGTATTTTCAGTAGAAAAGAAGTTGGAGCAGACAAGGAGAAGAAGGTAACAAGGAAGGAGAATTATTGAAGGTTTGTGCACAACTAACCTTTTCTTAGTTTTAAAATTGTAAATTGCTTGGAATGTGTTAAATTGAATGAGTTTGCTTTGAACAAGTTTACTTTGATTGACATATGGATTTTCTCTTGCATTTAAGAAATTTGGATATTGCCACATTTATATAGATATTATGATGAATTTAAATGTGTTTATTAGTTTATAAATGTGATTGTTAGGTGGGCAATTTTTGGATCTTGTTTTGAAACAACGATTAACATGACAATCCCTTTGGAACTTCCCAATAGTGGCTACTTAGGGTTGATAATTGATATTGATTATGTCTCCCATTAATAGCAGTTAGTGGGGTAAGACTACATGAGTACTCATTAGCTAGCTAGCCCTTCCCTCATTAATTTGAGATTGCTTTGTCATGGTGTACAACACGACCCTGATCGTGAAATTTTGTGTCATGGCCTAAACTATGTGTTGATGTTGGCAACACTAATGCTTTGTGAATTGTGATTTATGAAGTGTGATTTCTCATTCGAAATGTTATTCTAATAAATGGCTCTTATGGACTTAGAACTATTGTGAAGTTTTCATGCTTAAGAAAAATGTGATTTATTCGGCTTTGACAAATTGTGTTCTACCTTAAGTTTTAAAGTTATTAGTTGTGCACTGGCGAGTGATATACTCGTGATAGCTTGTTTATGCTATCGCGGGTAAGGAAAGGAGAAATTTGCTGAGTGAGAGACTTGGGCTGACATTTTAGTATTGATTGTGGGTATTTACGTTAGGTATACCCTTGGGATTCCTTTGGGTGTATTTTGTACCTATATGTATAGATGTACGAACATTGAGCAGTTTGTATCAAAAAGTACTACATTACTAAAGTATTTTGAGTTTGTAACTATTTGTATTTCATTTTGAGACTTATGAAAATGTAACTTTTGCAAAATTTAGTCTATCATTATTTCCAATGAATGTTTACATGGAATTTTAACTATTCTGATCAGTTTTTCACAAAAGAATTGATAAGTTAAAAAGCTATAATTTGTTTTAAAATCCTTTGTAACGTAACTAATGGGTTATCGGTAGGTGGAGTTCGATAATTCATTAGGTATGCTACGGGAATATGTCATGCCTTACCAGGGATAAGGTGTGACATTGAACATATAGGATATATTCTAGACTCAAATGTTCCTGGTCCCTTACCTCCAGAGGCCACTCAAGAGGAACATGAAACTTTGGACAAGTGGAAGGAGCATGATATGAGAGCCAAGTGTTACATGCTTGCTTCTATGAGTATTGAGTTATAGAAGCAGCTTGAGAATATGTAGAGTGCAGTGAAATCCTCCTTCACATACAAGAGTTATATGGTGAACACATGAGGAATGCTAGGTATGAGATATCTAGGCAGCTATTCCGCATGAGGATGTCAGAGGGCAGAATGTTGGGGATCATGTCCACAAGATGATTCGACTAATTGGCAATTGGAACATCTTGACTTTAACATGGATTTCAAGCGCAAGCGGATTTGATCCTCAGTCCTTCTTGAGTCATGTAGAATTTTGTGACAAATTTCCATATGACTAAGCGAGAATGCACCTTGGCTGGTTTACTAACATGGTAGTTATTGCCCAAAAGAATATGTCGAGTAATAAAGGAAAAGAGGTAGCTTTGATTACTTCTTCTTATGCTAGAAAGTCCAATAAGAAGAAGGGCAATAAGAAAAGGAAACCTCAAATTCCTGGTCCTTCCAAGAAAATAGCTAAACAAAAAGGAAAGACTAAAGCTGATGGAGGCAAAGGAAAGTGTTTCCATTGCCAGCAGGATGGGCACTGGAAAAGGAATAGCCCAGAGCATCTTGCTTCTCTGAAGGACAAGAAGGATACACCTTCAGAAGGTATGTCCATATCTTGTTATTTAGATTCTGATGACACTCATAGTTCATCTACAACTTGGGTTTTAGATACTGGTGCCCATTCTCACATTTCTTATGATATGCAGAACTAGCAAAAAGTAGCAGCTTGCGTTCTCGAGATGTTAGACTCTGGATTGACGATGGCTCAACTGTTGAAGCTTTAGCCATAGGATCTAAATCTTTTTACATGTCTGGACATGTTTTGTATTTGGATAATATTTTATATGTACCTGATGCTTTTAAGAACATCATTTCTATATCTAGTTTGACTAGAAATGGCTATGAATTTCAGTTCACAAATGATGTTTGCAATATTTATTTTGGAAATAAATATGTTGGTTCAGGTTTTATGAATGATGGTCTTTATTATTTGGATAATAATGACAAACACAAATTGAATGCAAGTGATCTAAATGAATGCAATGCCATGGTGAAAATCAACTCAAGTTTAAAATATATTTGGCACTTAAGATTAGGTCATGTTGCAGAAGATTGCAAAACTAGAGAAAATGGGGAATCCTACTCCAACTTATGAATCCTACCTTCAAGGCAAAATGACCAGATCACTTTGTTGGGCAAGGGCTAAGAGCTGAAAATATTTTGGAGCTAATACATAGTGATGTATGTGGTCCATTTAAAGAAATGGCTAGAGCGGTTTTCATTATTTTATTACCTTTCTTGATGATAAATAAAGGTTTGTGTATTTGTATTTGATGATATACAAACATGAATCCTTTGAAAAGTTCAAAGAATTAAAATCTGAAGTAGAAAATCAAATAGGAAAAAGTATTAAAGCTCTTGATAAGATCGTGGAGGTGAATACTTAATCTTGAATTTAATGAATACTTGAAAGAATATGGCATTGTTTCCCATTAACTACTCTAGGAACACCACGACTAAATGGTGTTTACGAAAGGAGAAATCGTACCCTATTTGTTGTAGTGCAGCCAGTATAATGAGCTATACTGATATGCCAATCTCCTTTTGGGGATTTGCATCAGAATCAGCTTTGCATATTCTGAATAGGATTCCATTAAAAACAGTATCTTCCACACCTTATGAGATATGGCATGGAAGAAAACCAAGTCTTAAGCATGTTAAGATTTGGTGTTGTCCAGCTTATATAAAAAAGCTGAACATTGATAA
The DNA here is from genome assembly GCF_030052815.1 of Hevea brasiliensis. Lineage (NCBI taxonomy): Eukaryota > Viridiplantae > Streptophyta > Magnoliopsida > Malpighiales > Euphorbiaceae > Hevea > Hevea brasiliensis. The sequence goes on along the minus strand of NW_026614588.1, from coordinate 62,218 downwards.
GTTGGAAACCAGATCAAAAAAGGGTCGATTTGTTGGATATCCAAAAGAGAGTTTTGGATATTATTTTTATTTGTCTACATCACAAAAGGTTGTGGTAAGTAGAGATGCCACATTTCTTGAACAACAGTTTGTTCAAGAAGGAGGCAAAGGAAGGCAAATAGAGTTAGAATTGGAGAATTCTGACCAACCAACAGATCAGATGGATATAGATCAATCTAATCAACCTACACCTATTGATGAAACATCTACTATAATTCCTCATAGATCAATCAGGATATCTAACCCACTAGTGAGATATGGTTTTCTCCATGAAGAAGAACCAGAGTTGTCTACTCATGAAGAAGTATATCATAGAGATGATCCACTTACCTATGAAGAAGCTATATCAGATATAGACTCTTCGAAATGGATTGATGCTATGAAATCCGACATTGATTCTATGTATAAGAATCAAGTTTGGGATCTTCTTGACCCACCTAAAGGTATTGTAACTATAGGGAACAAATGGGTTTTCAAGAAGAAAATTGGTTCTGATGGAAAGGTAGAGACCTATAAAGCAAGGCTAGTAGTAAAAGGGTTTTGCCAAAGGCAAGGAATCGACTATGAGGAGACTTTCTCGCCTGTTGCCATGCTTAAATTAATTAGGATTCTATTAGCAATAGCTATTTACTATGATTATGAGATTCGGAAGATGGATGTGAAAACAACTTTTCTCAATGGATACATAGAAGAAAACATTTTCATGGAACAACCTAGGGGTTTTGAATCCCAAGATGGTTCCAAAGTATGCAAGCTAAAGCGATCCATTTATGGGTTGAAAAAGCCTCAAGGAGTTAGAACATCCATTTTGATGAAGCCATTAAGTCATTTGGTTTTATCAGAAATAAGGATGAGCCATGTGTATATAAGAAGGTTAGTGATAGGGCTGTTACTTTCCTTATCTTATATATGAATGACATTTTGTTGATGGATAATGACATAGGTATGTTGACAATTGTAAAGTTATGGTTGTCAAATACATTCTCCATGAAAGACTTAGGAGAGGCAACCTATATTCTTGGGATTTGCATCTATAGAGATAGAGTGAAAAGAATAATTAGTTTATCCCAAAGTCTATATTTGCAGAAGGTGTTAAAGAGGTTTAACATGCTTGATTCCAAGAGAGGATTATTACCAGTGAGACATTGTATCCACCTTTCTAAAGAGATGTCTCCAAAGACACCTGAAGAAAGGGATAAAATGGCCAGGATTCCATATGTTTCGACTATTGTAAGTTTTATGTATGCAATCTTTGTGTACTAGGTCGGATATCGCATATGCTGTTAGTTTGACTAGCTGGTATCAATCCAATCCAGGTTTGGAACACTGGATAGTTGTCAAGAATATGCTTAAGTACTTGAGAAGAACTAAGGGTTTATTCTTGATATATGGAGGTGGTGACTTGCAATTAGATGGTTATACTGATTCTGATTTCTAATTAGATATTGATGATAGAAAGTCTATCTCTGGATATGTGTTCATTTGTAATGAAGGTACAGTCAGTTGGAAGAGTTCCAAACAGTCATTGCAGATTCCCTTTGTAGAGTGAGTATATTCTTTGCATCAAATCTTTGCAAAGGAAATTTGTTTGGATAAAGAAGTTCATGTGAGAACTTACGAGTTCCTTCCATTGAGTGAATAGTTCCACTCTCTTTGTGACAATAATGGGCGATCATGCAGCTAAGGAACCCGGTCTCACGGAAGTCAAACATGTAACACCCCTCACGTCTACGATATGGCGAGCAAGGCGTACTACGACGTCTTGGAGCACTTGCTTTGTGATTATCTCATTTTTTGAACTCAATTTGATTTAAAAAGCCTTTATGTGATATTCATAACATACTGGTTCTATTTTCATATTTTAATAAAATTAGTGTTTCAAATATGGTAATAAAAATTCGATAAGGTGCCGTCTGTATTTCAGACAAACTGTTCTTCTAAACCTGTTAAAAACAGTTCAATATGATAATCTCAACCTTCCAACTAATTTTTTAGTCTCAAAATTTCATAGTTTCAAAATACAATCCATCATAATTTACATTCATCCAAACACTCTCCATAGGAGTTTAATATGTACAATTTATCACAAACCTTAAAGTTTTAGAATATACAAATTATATAACAAAATGTCAAATACAACTGATAGTCATTACACGAGATCCTAAGTCCTACCATGTATGCAATGTAGTGCAGATGACTTTGGACTCTGTGCGAATCGATTTCTCACCCGATCGTAGGTCTGCTGGGCTCCCAGTGTGTCTCCAATACCTACAGCGGCCAAAGCAACACGCTAAGCAATTATACTTAGTGGTGCCAAATATAAAGAAATATACACTAAAATAAAATAAATGAATTGTTTATGAATTTATGACTTCGATATTCTTTACAGTTATTGATTTAACTTTTATTTGCTAACCTTTCATTTTTGCTAATTTTTGGTGGTGCTGTAAGTTAATAAATTAAATTTAACTATTTGAATTCAATAATGCTTAAATTAACTGCCCGTGTAGCCTATACACCTACTAGATTGGATAAACAGATATACTGGCACTGGGTACCTAGTACCTCAGGCCATCACACCATCGGTCACAAAGTGTCTCTCAGTGTGCAAACAGTGTGGCTAAAAAGCCATATAGTCAATCCGGCGATAAGCCAAGTATAATAATACAATCCGTATAACCGTAGGCTATTAAAGTCATAGTGCGGCATAATATGCCATAAAAACACAGTATGGAATAAAGCCATTTCTGAGAATAATTGTCAGAATCCTATTGGCATGCCAACCTATCAAAACTAGTCAACTAGGCAAACTAGGGCACATTACAAATTAATTATTTAATTCTTCATTTTTAGAGTTTACTAGTTATTATGTAATTAACAAGTCAATACAAATGTTGACCTTTTTAGATATCATGGATAAGTTGATTCTAATATTAACATGTCATAATTTGTATTTCAATATGCTGCCAATATAGTTCAATTTACCCTTTTCACAAGTTAGCATTTATTGATAAATTACTTCAAGCTTCATTGTATGTAAATGTCGAATTTTCAGTTTTAGTGTGCTAGATTGGTCTAGCCTAATGTCCTACTTCTCTTGGTTTTTAGGTTCTAGTCAAACAAGCAAAATTGTAGCTCTATGTCTTATTGAACTTCTGGCACAAATTTCAGGTCATTCTGAGTTGTATAGACCAAGATATGGCCAATTTACTAAAGCTGGACAGATTGCATTTTTAGTGCAAAATTTAGTCAATTTTTAGGTCAAATTCAGTTCTGGCAGTTTTGGTACCCAAATTTGGGCAAGCAATTTGACTTAGTTTTGGCCATTTATAGGCTGCCATATCTTCATAAGAATTGTAGCTCTATTTCTATGCTTTCCATGGTAAAAATTTCAGGTCATTTGGATCTATTTTGAGTGAGTTATGGTCATCTTAGTGACTACTGTTCATATGGTCAAAAATCTAGGCTTGCACTTACCAATTCAAGATTAGGTCATTTTTAAGGTCAATTTGTAAGCAGAATGTTGGCAACATTTCTACCTAAAAGTTGGCCTATTTTGTGTCTAGTTTCACCTCCCATTGGCCTCATACCAATTAGGGTCACCAATTGTCACTTATGGTTCAATTTACCTCTGCCTTCACAACATAAAATGCACACAAAGAATACTTCCAAATGACACTTCTCCTCCTCCCAAAACTACAAATATACATTTATAACACTTCTATACCATTCATCATATCTCAATCATGTCCATTTGGGCAAAATATACAAGTGTTCCTTGTACATTATACAACCCTAATTTGCAAACTTAAATTCAACATAATATACACATGAAAACACTTGATTATAACATATACCTCCCAACCATTACTTCACATACACTGCTCTCAATTCATCTTCACCATAATTCATCAAGAAAATTCATGAAACCTAACACTAATTCATAAATTTAAAGGCTGCCAAAAGTGGCAGTTTACTAAGGTATACAAATTGCTTTCCAAACCCTTAATTTCAAGTACTCAATGTACATATACATGAAAACTAAATTGCTACAAATTTTCGATCTATTAGAGGTAAGAAAAACTCAAGCAACATAGGTTCTCATGCTGCCAAAATTGAACAACACCATAACTTAACAAATTCTTCCATTCTCTTAACCATTTAACTCACCTCAACCTAAACATGAAGTTTACTAAAGCAAGGGAGGGGATTTGGACACTTACCTCAACTTAACCTTCATAAAACCTTGGAATTTTTTCTACTTTTTACTGCTTATAGGTTTCCCAAGATGTGTAGATCATCTTTTATGAAGAATTATTGTAGTAATTATGGCTTGATGATGGAGAGAGAAAGCTTCATTGTGTGCATCCATGGAGGTTTTGGTTGAGAGCTCCATTCAAACAAGAAGAAGATTGTAGAAGAAGAAGATGAAATGAGTGGGATCTGCTGTCCCAAAGTCCCATATGTGTCCCAAATTAGGAGTTAGTGGAGCACTTAGGTTAGTTTTATTGTTTAATTATTCAAAGTTTCATTATTTGCACATATACCTCATTTCTTTCACTATTTATATAATGTATCACAATTTAATTTTCATGACATTTTCAAAGTGTAATACTATTTATTTTTAATGGACATTGAGGTTAAAGGCAACTCTAGGTGTCAAATGACCAAAATGCCCCACTTGGGTTGTATTCAGATTTTTGATGTCTCGATTTTTATCTGTTTCTTAATTTTTCATTTTCTTTATACTAATTTATTAATTTTCTTTGATATTTTTAATGTCAATTACATTTCAATAAACCTTTAATTATGTCTCAAAATTTAATTTCGAGGTTCCATGATCTTAGGATCGACAATTGCCTTCAGTAACTTCGGTCTGATCACCCATCATTACGGTGCACCTTTCGTTTAACCTAGTTTCATTTCTCTCTTTTATTTTTCTTTAATTTTTCCTTGTATTTTCTTTTATTTATTTCATCATTATATATACATTCACTATCACCAAGCGGTAGTTTGGACATCTGACTTGCGGACTAACATTAGGTCAGACAGCGAGCGTCTGAGAACACGTACAAGGAGGATGTTACAAAACACATAGAAAGGCGCTACCACATTATCAGAGAAATAGTTGGGCGAGGCGATGTAACCATGCAGAAAATAGCATCAGCTGAAAATCCAGCTGATCTATTCACTAAGCCTATGTCACAAACTCAGCTAGACCAACATCTTTGAGAAGATGGGTCTAAGATATTGTAATGAATGGCTCTAGTGCTAGTGGGAGATTATTAGCAGTATGCCCTAGAGCATATGATTTAGTATGTATCTTGTACATGTTTTATTAATAAAAGGCATTTTCACTTTTTCATTTACATAATATATTTATATGCAATAGAAAAGGTCCATTGATATTTTGTTAGAAATTCTATTCTTAAGTTGTTAAGAATATAAGTGATAGTATTTCTAGCATAAAGTATCAGAAATTGGTTCATAATCGAGGATACTTCACACAGGACATGACTTATCTAGAAAGATTATATTCATGTTTGTTCCCAATGTATTTATATGAGATATAAATAAGATGAAATGGTGAGTCTCATGCCATATAACAAACATGATAGGCACTTATGCATGATAAGTAGGCCGAACCAGTGATATTTATGACAAGCACATGGAGTTTAGTCTTGTCAATGCATTGTCATAAATCATATCAGTACATATAATCTTTAGACTGAAATATATGATTATCTTGTATTTAGGTTGTTTGAGTTTGATACTACTTTCATACTTGTACTGTGTATGGGTATATGGGCATGTGTTGGCTCCTACTAGTTATATATAGAGGTAGGTGATGATCAAGATGGAATATGTTACCATAAGTAAATAGGAATAAAATCCTATATTCATTTAATTGTTCTTGATGTTTCAAGTTCCTGTCCAGGACAGATAGATTTAACTAGAAAATAGTTTCTGATGAGAAAATCTTTTTAATCAAGAACTTGAATTAAAAGAGAACATAATATTCAAAGCAAATGGAATTTGACATAAACCATGACTCCAGCTTGAATTGCGATTTTGTAATAGAGAGATTCTAGTACATGGTAACATATGATAAAAGATTCATTTAAGGTATTCCTTATTTCTGATTGGGTGGCTGTGGCATGCTATGCTAGGTGCTAACCTTGGTCTATGAGGTGCATAAAATGATTTAGAGAAATCATTTATGGTAAGAAAGAGTTCTGATGATATTAAGAGTTGATATCGTATCTCATTACCAATTAGTGATGAGCCTAGTAAGTCACACACATACACAAGTAATCACCAAGTTAAATGTGATTTCATTAATTAGTTAAAGAGTTTAATTCATTAATTAAATAGGTTTGGTTTTTAATTAGATTGCAAAGTCCCTACCATGGCTTGAAACCAAATCTACATTATTGGATGTATAGTATAAATTAAATTTATATTTAAAGTGTTTAAATATGAATTTAATTATGAAAATAATTAATAAAGTTTAATTAATTAATTTATATTTGATATAAATTGATTAGTAGAAGGGAAATAATTATTTTGGGTTGAGAACTCAAAATTAAGACACAAGGGTAATTTGGTCATTTTACAGGGTGACATGTGGCATTATGAGATGGTGGCACTACACATAATCTTGCCATTTGTCTTTTAATCATGTAAGATGATCAAAGGCAAGATTAAATCTAGGTTTGACACTTGGCACAATGTGATTGGGTCAATTAAACTAAGAGCTAATAAGAAGATTGCATGTGGCAAGGGTTTTAAGTGATGACCTAGCTATATAAGGCAAAGAATGAAAGAACAAAATAACAATCTAATTTATTTCATTGTGTCCCGCCACCCATTGAGCACCTCTCCTCTTTTCTTCTTCATATCTCAGCAATTCAAGGAGAAAACAATTATTTTCTTTGAATTAAAATTGTTAGAAATCATTTCTAGTGTCCAATATACATCTGCAACCTCTCTAAAAGGCAAAACCTCAATTTCTAATTGATTGGAAAGGCTTGAGAAGCTATTCAAGGGGTTACCATTGGTAATCTTGGTGTGGATAAGCTAGAGTGATAACATCGGTGTCCTAGGTGCATCCCAAAGGTACCAATCACAACTTCTGATTGCATCAAAGGTTAGTGCACATATTCTTGATTTAATCTAGGGTTCTAATGAATTAATCTACTAATTCTAAAATCTTAAATGACAAATGTAGATCTAAAAACATATTAAAAGTGTTTTAATATCTTTATCGACATTGAAATCAATTAGGTAAATAATGAATCTTGCATGATGCATAAGACCCTAGAAGAAAATTTTTGAATTCAATGTTCTAAACTACTAATTTTCATGCTTAGCTCCTTCATGAAGATGATCCTTTTACCTATGAAAAAGCTATATTAGACATAAACTCTTCAAAATGGATTAAAGCTATGAAGTTCGAAATCAATTCCATGTATAAGAACCAAGTTTGGGTCCTTCTTGACCCACCCGAAGGTATTGCACCTATAGGGAATAAATGGGTTTTCAAGAAGAAAATTGGTTATGATGGAAAGATAAAGACCTATAAAGCAAGGCTAGTAGCGAAAGGGTTTCACCAAAGGCAAGGAATCGACTATGAGGAGACTTTTTCGCCTGTTACCATGCTTAAATCAATTAGGATTTTATTAGCAATAGATCGTACTATGATTATGAGATTTGGTAGATGGATGTCAAATGACTTTTCTCAATGCATACATTGAAGGAAATATTTTCATGAAATAACCTAGGGGTTTTGAATCCCAAGATAGTTCCAAGGTGTGCAAGCTAAAGTAATCCATTTATGGGTTAAAACAAGCTTCGAGGAGTTGGAACATCCGTTTTAATGAAGCCATTAAGTCATTTAGTTTTATCAAAAATGTGGATGAACCATGTGTATATAAGAAGATTAGTGATGGTACTATTACTTTCCTTGACTTATATGTGGATGACATTATGTTCATAGGTAATGACATAGGTATGTTAACAACTATAAAAGTATGGTTGTCAAATACATTCTTCATGAAAGACTTAAGGGAGGCAACCTATATTCTTGGAATTCGCATCTATAGAGATGGAGCGAAAAGAATAATTAGTTTATCCCAAAGTCTATACTTGGAAAAGGAGTTAAAGAGGTTTAACATGCTTGATTCCAAGAGAGGATTGCTACCAGTGAGACATGGTATCCACCTTTCTAAAGAGATGTCTCCAAAGACACCTGAAGAAAGAGATAAAATGGCCAGGATTTCATATGCTTTGGCTATTGGAAGTTTGATGTATGCAATAATGTGTACTAGGCTGAATATCGCACATGCTGTTAGTTTGACTAGCAGGTTTCAATCAAATCCAGGTTTGGAACACTGGATAGGTGTCAAGAATATTCTTAAGCACTTAAGAAGAACTAAGGATTTATTCTTGATTTATGGATGTGGTGACTTACAATTGGATGGTTATATTGATTCTGATTTCCAATTAGATTTTGATGATAGGAAGTCTACCTCTTGTTTTGTGTTCATTTGTAATGGAGGTGCAGTCAGTTGGAAGAGTTCCAAACAGAGTACAACTGCTGATTCCACTGCAGAGGCTGAGTATATTACTGCATCAGATGCAGCAAAAGAGGTTGTTTGGATAAAGAAGTTCGTGTCAGAAATTACAGTAGTTCTTTCCATTGAGTCCATAGTTCCTCTTTGCTGTGACAACAATGGAGCGGTCATACAGGCTAAGGAACCCCGGTCTCAACAGAAATCCAAACACATAGAAAGGTGCTACCACATTATTAGAGAGATAGTTGGGCGAGGCGATGTTGCCATGCAGAAAATAGCATCAGCTGAAAATCTAGCTGATCCATTCATGAATCCTATGTCACAAGCTCAGTTTGACCGATATCTTGAGAAGTTGGGTCAAGATATTGTAATGAATGGCTCTAGTGCTAGTGGGAGATTATTAGTAGTATGCCTTAGAGCATATCATTTAGTATGTATAGTACATATTTTATTAATAAAAGGCAATTTCACTTTTTCATTTACATAATGTATTTATGTGTAATAGAAAAGGTCCATTGATATTTTGCTAGAAATTCTATTCTTAAGTTGTTAAGAATATGAGTGACAGTATTTCTAGCACAAAGTATCATAAATTGGCTCACAATCGAGGATACTTCACATAGCACATGACTTATCCAGAAAGATTGTATTCATGTTTGTTCCCAAGGTATTTATATGAGATATGAATAAGATGGAATGGTAAGTCTCATGCCATATAACAAACATGATAAGCACTTATACATCATAAGTAGGTTGAACCAGTGATGCATATGACAAGCACATGGAGTTTACTCTTATCAATGCATTGTCATATATCATATCAGTGCATATCATCTTTAGACCTGAGATAACACAGTTATCTTCTATATAGGTGGTTTGAGTTTGATACTGCTTTCATACTTGTACTGTGTATGGGTATATGGGCATGTTTTAGCTCCTACTAGTTATATATAGAGATAGGTGTTGATCAAGATAGAATCTGTTACCCTAAGTAAATAAGGATAAAATCCTATGTTCATTTAATTATTCTTGATATTTCAAGTTCCTGGGCAGGACAAACAGATTTAGTCAGAAAAGAGTTTCTGGCAAGAAAATGTAATTAATTAAGAACTAGAATTAAAAAGAGAACATAATGTTCATAGCAAATGGGGTTTGACATTAACCTTGACTTCAGCTCAAATTGGGATTTTGTAACAGAGAGATTCTAGTGCATAGTAACATATGATTAAAGGTTCATTTAAGGTATTCCTTATTACTGATTGGGTGGCCATGGCACGCTACGCTAGGTGTCAACCATGGTCTATGAGACACCTAAAATGATTTAGAGAAATCATTCATGGTAAGAAAGAGTTTTAATGATATTAAGAGTTGATATCATATCTCATTGCCAATTAGTGATGAGCCAGTGAGTCACACACATACACAAATTAATTACCAAGTAAAATGTGATTTAATTGATTAATTAAAGAGTTTAATTATTTAATTAAAAAAGTTTAGTCCCTAGCATGGCTTGAAACCAAATCTAGGTTATTGGATATATAGTATAAGTTAAATTTATATTTAAAGTGTTTAAATATGAATTTAATTGTGAGAAATTAATTAATAGAGATTAATTAATTTATATTTGATATAAATTGATTAGAAGAGGAGAAATAATGATTTTGGGTTGAGAACTCAAAATTACAACATAAGGGTAATTTGGTCATTTCACATGGTGACATGTGGCACCATGAGATGGTGACACATGGAATCATATAAGTTTGCCATTTGTCTTCCTATCATGCAAGGTGATCAAAATCAAGATTAAGTCTAGCTTTGACACTTGGCTTAATGTGATTAAGTCAATTAAAAATAAAATGCAATATGGCGATGACATGTGGCAAAGGGTTTAAGTGACTTAATGGCCTAATTATAAAAGGGAAAAGAAAGAAGTGTGACACCCCTTACCGTCTCTGATTGCAGCGAGTAAGATATGCCACCACGATTGTCTTAGGAACACCATACTTTAGTTCAATTATTTCTATCCTTACTTATTTATTTCTTTAATAGTTATAAAGTACAATTTGTGAAGCATAATTCATTTAAGTAATTTATGAAAAACATAAATTTATTTGAGGTTCAGTAAATTTTATAAAAAATCCGGCAGAGTATCGGCTAAAAATGGAGAAAACAGTTCTTCGGAACTTGTGAAAAACACTTCCAATATGTTTTCAATCATTCTCAAACTCCATTTTATCAACAAAGTCTCAATATTTTTCAACAATATTTCCATTTCTCATTCATTCATTTCATATGATATTCATAAACAAGTCATAAATAAATACTCATTTTTTCATTTATAAGCACAAATTTCCACAATTTAGATTAATACCAAAATATATTACATAAGTCTCAATTATATATGAGAAAATAAAAGTTATTTACAAAATACCCAAAATGAAACCTAGTGTCCTACCAATGCACTGAAGTCGGTGAGGTGACACAGACACTATGTAGAGCTGTAGATAGTTTCACCCAATCTGCGGTCTACTGGGCTCTCTGTCGGTCTCTCTAGAACCTACGCGTGGCAAAAAGTAATGCGCTAAGCAATAATGCTTTATGGTGCCAATAATAGAATAAAAAGAAATAATAGGAAATAAATATCGATGAATGTATTGATGTCTCATGCGGATAAATTTTCAATAATTATTTATAGTCTTATTTATTTTATACTTGTTATATTCATTATTTCATTAAATTTATCCACTTTCATTTTTGGTTGCCTAAGTAACCTATCTTTGGATATTGAATTTGGATAAATGGGTAAGCGCTTTGGGTATCAAGTACCTCTGGCCGTTACACCATCAGTCACATATTTATCTCCCAGTGTGCAACAGAACAACTAATAAGCAGTAATAAACATTAGGCACAAGGCCAAGTATCATTACAATGTCAAAATGGCTAAAAGCCATAAAATCACAAAATGGCATAATGCCATGTGCAGTACTGCTAACTGAACCTTATTGGCATGCCAACCTATCCAAACCAATCTTACTAGGTGTACTAGGGCATGTTACACTTTTAAATTTTACAATTCTTGAAATTGAAGTTTAAGTGTTACTATTCCTTTCATTAGTCAACTAAAATGTTGACTTTACCATAGACAATAGGTACATTGGTTCTAATATTCCCAACATACCACATTTTGCTTTCTAAAGTTGTTGGTATTGGTTGCCAATACCATTTATAAGCTTAGTGTTAGTTATTCACAATTTTTAGATTTCAAGTACTAAGTTTACTGTTTCGTTGGTCTTTTGTACAGTAGGAATTTGGCAAAGTTATCTTCATGAAACTTGTTCCTTATTGTGTGCAGTTACATTTCTTTTTTTTAAATCACTCTATTTGGAGTTTTGTAGCTCAAGTTATGGCCTAAACACCATAACTTGCTGGATTGCAAACTTTCTAGATTTTCAGAATAGAACCAAATCTACAGTGTTTTGTATACTGACTGCAGGTCAGTTTTTAAGCATGTTATGATCAAAATTTGGGTTTGATTTCTTCATAAAAGTTTATAGGTCTGTCTCAGATTTCTTCTAATAAAAGTTCAAGTCAATTGGACCTTTCTACACTAAGTTATGACTAAATGAATAAATACTGTTTATTTGGTCATTTTGCCCAGGCAGAGTGCAAGTCATCTGGATTAGGGTAAATTATAGGTCAACTTGATTTGGTTTTCTGGGCATGATTTCTTTATTAAAGTTGTGCCATTATGTGTCTAGTTTCATATCCAATTGGCCTTGCACCAATGGAACCTCTACAACTCCATTTATAGCTGCCCAAACCTCTTTGGACTCACACTAGTCTGCAGTCACCAAAGCGACACACCTAATTTCAACTCCAACATCCTTGCTCACATCAATTCCTTCTCACACATTCAAATGGTCACTAATTGACTATTACAAGGTTAACATACTATTACATGAGCAAACCCTAATGTTGTTCAAATGTTCACATTTGTTTTTCAAATTCTTTCATGCATTCCACTTGCATTTCACTTACACAATCATATTCAATCACTCATCTCATACCAAGGGCTGCTCATAACCACTTTGCTATCAAGCATAATCATCAAACCCTAACCAACGCTAGCTGTTGAAATTATAAGGGGTGCATACACACATATTTTTATTTTGTTTTCTTACATTTTTACTTATTTCATGGCATTAAACATGAATTAAATCAAAAGTAGTAAGAGTTAGTCACTAACCACTTGGAGCAGAATTACTCCTTTCACAAAACTTCAGTTTCTTGGCTTTTCTTAGCAGCCAAACACCTTGCCAAGTTGCATAGAAAAGTTTTGTTGAAGTGGACTTAAGGTTTAGCGGAGTAAAATAAAGGTTTGGAAGAGGTGAAAAAAACTTCTCCAATGGAGAATGGGAATGGCAGCCAGCTGGTTTGGGAAGGAGATCTGAAATTTTTTTATTTTTTCTCAATTTAATGAGGCTTTATCCTTTTTAATGAGCTTGGCAATTTCCCATTGATTTTATTTTTAGTAATTTTTAATTCATGCATTATGACATCATTGCTTAGGTAATAATTCCACATAAATTTTCATTTCCTTTTCTCCTTTCTTTTATTCATTTTTAATTAATTTATCATTAATATTAATTCATATTTTATTTCATATAATTCACCTACTTAAATGGACAAGCTGGTCAAAAATCACCTCTGAATGGGAAATGACTAAAATGTCCTCCGTTTGGCTTAACAAACTAAAATTGTCTATAACGATTGAAAAATTTTTCTAAGTATTTTCTTGGTATTCTAATGCCATAGAACCCTCAATGAATCTTCTCTGGAGTCCCAAAAATTATTTTATGAATTTTCTCCTTGATCTAGGGCTTCTAGTTGCGAGAACCGTAACTTTCCACTAGGTTACCCATCGCTAGGGCACCGGCTCATTTAACTTGGTTGTATTTTATTTCTAAAATTTTTTCTAAATTTTTCTTACTAATGTTTGAGTTAATTTTGGTTCCTCACTTTAGTTTAAATATTTTTGAGACGTTCTAGCTATTCAAATGGACATCGGTCAGGAATAGTAGAATGTATGAAATTACTCTGATCTGATGTTACAACTCTTCCCCTCTAATTTAAATTTTGCCCTCGAAATTTACTTTATGCAAACAGTTGAGGGAACTGTTGCCTCATCGTCTCTTCACTTTCCCAAGTTGCCTCCTCAGTGTTGTGGTGCCTCCAAAGCACTTTTACCAGTGGAATCTGCTTATTCCTCAACTCTTTCACTTCTTGAGCCAGGATCCGTATGGGTTTTTCTTCATAAGTCAAATCCATTTGTACTTCAATTTCTTCAATGGAGATGACATTTGAAGGATATGGCGGTATCTTCTTAGCATAGATACGTGGAACACATTGTGGATCTTATCCAGCTATGGTGGTAAAGCTAGCCTGTAGGCCACTAGACCCACACGTTCAATGACTTAATATGGGCCAATGAACCTAGGGCTTAACTTACCTTTTTTTCCAAACCTCAGTACCTTCTTCCATAGTGACACCTTGAGGAATACTTTATCATGTTGCATATTCTATTTCTTTTCTCTTTAAAATTGACATAAGATTTTTGTGCATCAGAGGCAACCTTGATTAGCTTTGATTAGCTTTTCCTTCTCCTCAATCTATTTCACAGTGCAGCTCTTCGGTTTATCTTCACCTAATTCAGTCCGGCTGCTGAGTTCTACATTTCCTCCCATACGATTACTTCACGGGGCCATTTGGATGCTAGCTTGGTAGCTATTGTTGTATGCAAATTACGCGGTGGGAGTATCATCCCAACTTCCCTCAAACTCAATCACACAACTCCTCGGCATATCCTCAAGGACGACATATATTTCATGTTATTATTATCATTTCAGTTCAATATTTGTATTAGTTCAATTGGTTTCAATTGTTTACAGATTACTCTTTCTGATTACCCATCCGTCTGAGGATGGAAAGCTGTGCTGAAGTGGAGTTGTGTAACTAAGGATTCATGTAATTTCTTCCAAAATCTCGATGTAAACCTTGGGTCTCAATCAGATATGATGGAAAGTGGAATTCCATGCAGTCTAACTATCTCAGCGATATATAGTTACGCTAACTTCTCGGTGAGTAGTCGGTCTGTAGCGAGAAAGTGTCTTGACCGTTAATCTATCTACTATCGCCCATCTTGCATCATGCTTCTTCTAAGTGAAAGGTAGACTACTTACAAAATCCATGGTGACGATCCCATTTCCATTTAGGTATGCGTATGAAGCGCAACAAACCGATGGAACTTGATGTTACGCCTTGACTTTGACATGTCAAGCATTTAGTCACATAGTCAACTATGTCCTTCTTCATACCAAGCCATCAATCACGAAGCTTGGATCATGATACATTTTTGTACTTCCTGAGTGCATAGCATAAACACTATTGTGTGCCACTTTTAGAATATTGGCTTTCAATTCCCCATTATTTGGTACACATACTCTTCCTTTATAGTACAGACACCCATCTACTTTCACCTCATAGTCAGTTTATTTCCCTTCTAGGATTTTGCCATTAATAGCCATTAACTTCTCATCTACCTTCTGCCCATCTAAAATCTGTTGTAGCAGGTTTGGCCTTACTTCCAACTCAGCCAAAATAGCTCCATCTCGAGCCAAAGATAAGTGGGCATTCAATGATCTCAAAGCTGTGATGGATTTTCTGCTCAAAGCATTAGCAACTATATTTGCCTTCCTAGGATGGTAGTCAATCACACAATCATAGTCCTTCAGGAACTCAATCCATCGCCTCTATCTAAGGTTGAGCTCCTTCTGGGTTGGCAAGTATTTAAGACTTTTGTGGTCTGTGTAAATGTAGCACTTTTCACCATACAAGTAGTGCCTCCATATCTTCGGTCACGAAGATAATTCTGCAAGTTCTAGATCATGGGTAGGGTAATTCTGTTCATGTGGCCTTAGCTACCTAGAAGCATAGGTGACCACCTTCTCCTCTTGCATCAATACACACCCTAACCCATTATGAGAGGCATCACTGTAGACCACAAAAGTCCTATCCAGACCTTTGGTTGTGTTAACATTGGTGCCTCTATCAACATAGCCTTCAACTTCTCAAAACTGGCCTGACACTTGTCATTCCAGTCAATTATGACATTCTTGTGTAACAACTTGGTCATTGGAGTAGCTATTAAAGAAAATCCCTTCATAAATCTTCTATAATACCCAGCTAGCCCCAAGAAACTTCTGACCTTAGTTGTATTTCTGGGAGGCTTCCATTCCATCACTGCTTCTATTTTCTTGGGATCCACTCTAATCCCATTAGCTGACACTATGTGTCCAAAGAATGCAATTTCATTCAACCAGAAGTCACACTTGGACAACTTAGCATATAACTTTTTTTCTCTCAAGGTTTGTAGAACAATCCTAAAATGCTCATCATGTTCTTCTCTGGTCTTGGAATACACCAAAATATCATCAATAGAGACCACTACGAACCGATCTAGGTATGAATGGAAGATACGATTCATAAGATCCATGAATGTTCTTTGGTGCATTTGTTAGGCCAAAGGGCATCACCAGGAACTCATAATGCCCATACCGGGTCTTGAATGCAGTTGTTGGCACATTTGCATCCTTCACCCTCAACTGATAATACCCTGATCTGAGATTAATTTTTGAAAATACTCCTGCTCCCTTCAAGTGATCAAGCGGATCATCAATTCTGAGCAACGAATATTTGTTCTTCACGATCATTTTATTCAGCGCCGGTAATGTAACACCTATGTTGGTGAGTGCGTTCTCTTTGCTCCGGTGACGGTGTTATGCGGACAACTAGAATCATAGAACTACACCGATATGAGTAAGGAGACATAAAATAATGAAATACAAGAAAAGAAAATACAAGAAAAACAAAGGAAAAATAATAGTAATGAAATGTAGTCAAGTTAAGCAATGAGAACCTAGTGATGGGTGACCACAGGAAGTCATGGCGTGGATCGATGACTAGCCTAGGCTGCGTTGAACCTAGAAATTATTTTGATGACTTAAATAGCCACCTATTGAAGTATAAATACCATTAGAAATATCAAATAAAAATTAATTAATTAGTACAAAGAAAAGTGAGAAATCAAAAAAGCGGACAAAACCCGATGTTCAGAAAAATCGAAAATGCAACCGAATAAGGGCATTGTGGTCATTGACACCCCGAGTTGTCTTTTGACCTAAATTTCCATTAAAAATACATTATATTACACTTGGAAAATGTCAGGAAAAATTAAATTGGTGGTACAAAGTTTAAATAGCAAAAATGGGAAGCTTAATGTGAGAATTTGGAAAATTAAGAATAAATAATCATTAATTCTCACTTAGTGCTCCACTCACCTCACCTAAGTGGACCACTACACATCTTTGGGCAGAAATAAATCACCTTCTTCAACCTCCCAAACCAGAACCAACCAGATCCTTTTCTTCTCTCAAGTTCCTCCATGGCCATCCATGGCCAAGCTCCATGTAACCATGATTTAGCCATATTTTTAACTAGCTTCCTTCACAAAAACTATTCTACACCACTTGGGCAGTAGATAGGCAGCAAGCAGATCAAGTTTAGTCAAGGTTTTGAAGAGTTTCCAAAGTGGTAAGTTTGTGTTTTTGGTTATTGCTTCATTAAAGTTTGTGAGGAGGTTATGGGTACTTGAATTATGGAAAGTGTAACACCCTCATTAACCACATCCGTACATTCTCGGTACATTCCGGTCATTCCAACGAAGCGTCGGAAAAATATTTAAACTAAAGTTAGAAACCTAAATTAACTCAAATATTAATAAGAAAAATTTAGTAAAAATTTTAGAAATAAAAAATGAGTCAAGCAATCAGTATGCCCAAGCGATGGGTAACAGGAGGGAAGCGGTTCTACTAGGCAAGGAGCCCTAGACGGGGAAAAATTATAAAATAATTTTGGGACTCAGAGAAGGGTAATTGAGTTCCCATGGCATTAGAATGCCAAGAAAAAACTTAAAAAAAATTCCAATCAGAGACAATTTTGACCCGTTAGCCAAGCGGAGAGGGCATTTTGGTCATTTAGCCTTGGTGATTTTTGGCCGACTTGCCCAGTTGAGTAAATAATTAATATGACATCAAATATGAAGAAATATTACTAGAAATGAAAATGAAATGAGTAGAAGAAAAGAAAAGAAAATACAAAAATAAGGCAAAAATGACATCATTTAAAAAGTTGGACCAATCACACTTAAGCCATTGTTTGACTAACCATTAAAAGAGATAAGAAGACCAAATTCAACAAAATTTCAGCAGCCATCCTTCTCTCCTTAGTGCAGCCAAAACGTGAACCTCTCTCCCTCTCAACTCCATCAAACTCCATTAAAGCTTAATTTCTCAAGCAATTTCTGTTTCACCACAACCCTAACCTCTCTTCATTAAAATTTTACTCCACACCTTAAACAACCTTTTGGCAGCCTTGAAAGTGAAGGAAAGTGAAGTTTAGAGGTGGGAAAATCTGCCCTAAGTGAGGTTAGTGCTACAAACTTCATTCTCCTTCTTTTAAATCTTAGTTAGAACATCATTTGAGCTAAGAAATTTTAAAGAATTGAAGTAAATTACATGAGTTATGGTACTTTAAATTTTCAGCAGCCCTATGGAAGTATGAGGTTGATTGTTTTGATAAATTTAAAGTGGCTAGAAATGATGGTTAAAGTATTAAAACACATGGACATTAAACTCAGTATGTTAATTAAGTTCAGGAGTAAATTTAGTTGGATATTAGGGTTTGGAAGGTGAAAATGTGAATTGGCTTAGAAATTGTTAGGGCACATTGTAATGGTCAATTAGTGACCATTTTAGATATATTGACCATAAATGGGACTGAAAAATGCTATGGCAAAGTGAGGTGAAATCTGCCCTATGGACAGCAGCATAGGGACTGAAATTTCAGTCCCTTTGCACAGCCATAACTTGGGATGTGTAAGTCCAATTGAATTTTGGCCAATTGGACATGAAACTAGGCTAATGGCACATTTTTGCTGAAGAAACCATGCCCAAAAGACCAAGCAAGAGGACCAAAACTTGGCCCCAATCCGGAACCCTGAAACTGCCTCTGCAGAATTTGACCAAATGAACAGTAACTGTTCATTTGGCCATAACTCACTGTAGATTTGGTCAATTGGTCTGAAATTTTTACAGCAACAAGTTAAGACATATACAAACAACTTTCATGAAGGAACCTACCCCAAATTATGGCCAGAACCCAGTCAACCAAGTGACTCAAGTCACTGTTCATGTTACTGTAGATATGGTAAATATGCAGAATTAGAAATCCCTCCAGCTTGGGTATTAGAGACATATCTGGAGCTTCAAAACTCCAAATGGAGTGATTCAAAAAAGGAAATTCAACTAGACAAAATAAGGAACAACTTTCATGTTTTACATTTCTTCAAATTCCAACAGTAACAGTGTCCAATGGAACAGTGAAGTTAGGGCATCAAAACTGAAATTTTCTGCTGGTGTGGGTTACACTTTGAAATTGCATTAACACTTAATGCCAACAAGTTTTAAACACCAAATGTGGTATGTTGGGAGTGCCAAAGGCAATGTACACATTTTTATTCTAAAGTCAACATTTTTGTTGACCAATGATGAATAGTGACACCAAAAAGTTGAAATTCACAAATTGACAAATTTAAGTTTCAAATGCCCTAGTATACCTAACAAGATTGGTTTGGATAGTTTGGCATGCCAATAGGGTTCAAGCGATCGCACATGGCAACAATGCCATTCTGTGATTTCATGGCTTTTAGCCATTCTGACATTGAGACTTGGCCTTGTGCACGATTATTCTGACTTGTTAGGTACGTTACTGCCTGCCGGAGATGCATATGCAACCAATGGTGTGGACGGTACTAGGTACGAGTGCGGTTTACCGTTATCGATCGATCGTCTAGTGTAGGTTACTTGGGCAACCAAATGAATAAAAGTGAACAAAGTTAAATTAATGAATATACCAAAATCAAACAAAGAAAGCATACACTTTGCATACACATTTATTTTGCTATTTTCTATTATTATATTATTGCACCACTAAGCATTATTGCTTAGCGCGTTGCTTGCCGCAGCGTAAGGTACAGATCCCGTGAGCCGTGAACCACAGACCCAGGTGAGGTGAGTCCATCCTGATCGCCGATTGCTGGTATCCTCACTACTGTGCATCGGTAGGGCACTAGGTCGATTTCATTTTTATTTTGTAGTAGATTTGTATTTTCTGTAATGTATTTTGATCTCATGTATATGTAAATTTGATGTATTTGTTAATGGAAAAGTAATTGTATTTGTTAATGGAAAAGTAGATGTTTTACTTGTGAACATGTGAATGAACATCACATGTGAATGATGAATGAAAATGGAAATTGAAATGAAATCATGATATTGAATTTGGTGTTGATAATGAATGTTTGAGAAATATGAGATTATTGAGATTGGGATATTGGAGTTTGAGATGATCAAATAAAAGTATTGGAAGTGTTTTTGGAGGTTAGAAGCAGTTTCTCCATTTTTAGAGGTACTCCGATTTTCTTAAAATTTTGGAACCTTAAATGCATGATACTTTTGATAAATGGTTTAAATAATTTGTATTTCATAAATTATGTGCAAAAGCATTTTCTAAATTAATTGAGAAATATTAGTCTTGCCGGTGGCACGGTGGCATGGGTATCTTGTACACGGGTAAGGGTGTCACATTTAGTAGTATCAGAGCGTGGCTCTCTCGCGTGTGGGCGATGTGGGGCAAACCTGAGGGAAAGGAGAAAGGGGGAAATAGGTCTGAATGATGATCCTTAGGCAAATCCCACATCGGCAAAGCAGAGAATGGTCTTGGGCTCAAAAGTAATGATATATAAGATGGGGAACTAATCACTAGAGGCCTTTTTGGTGGAATGGCACGGAGAGTTGGAAGAACTCCGGGTTAAGCGTGCTTTCGTTTGAGAGAAATCCTAGGATGGGTGACCTCTGGGGAAGTTCTCCATTCCACCTATGGGACAAAGAAGTGAGGCTTATGGCCAGCGGACAATTCCTCTAGTGGCTGGTTCCGTCGTTACAATTGGTATCAGGCGCGCGTGCCTCTTGGGCGATGTGGGGCAAACCTCGAGGGCTGGAGTCGAAAGGGAAATAGGTCCTGCGAAAGGATGATCCCTTAGGCAAATCCCACAGCAAAGCACGGAGATGGTCTTGGGCTCAAAAGTAATGATATATAAGATGGGGAACTAATCACTAGAGCGCCTTTTGGTGGAATGGCACGGAGAGTTGGAAGAACTCCAGGGTTAAACATGCTCGTTTGAGAGAAATCCTAGGATGGGTGACCTCCTGGGAAGTTCTCCATTCCACCTATGGGACAAAACCGTGAGGCTTATGGCCAAAGCGGACAATTCCTCTAGTGGCTGGTTCCCGATCGTTACAGAAAGAATTTTGGAGTTTGATGTTCTAAGGGAGATGTTTATTTTTGGAAACCATGGAAACTCCTTGAGGAAAGTTTATTCTTGCTTGTAAATGGTAGATTAAAGGGTTGATTAAGTGTTTATATGTGTAGGAATTTATTTGGGTGATGTATATTAAGTATATGTAAATGTGTACTTGAATTTAGAAGCTTGGAAATTAATGGAGTGTGATGTATGAATCGGCACCTTGATTTGGTGAACCATAAAAATGTTATTTCATGTTTAGTTTATGGAATATTAATGTTGAATTGTGGTAGTTGTTATGGCAGCTTGGGTATATGTATGATGGTGTGAGGTTGGACATGTAAATGAGCTAGGTTAGGTGATTGAATTGTTGTAATTTGAGCTTGAAAAATTCTGTACTATATGGTGCATATTGAGTGTGATTGTAAGCTGCCAAAATGACAAACAATATGTTGTGAAATGTGTTTAGATTATGGTACAAACCAGAATTGGCATGAATGTGTAGTTTGGTAAGTGTTAAAAGTGTCCTTGATGAGTAATGAATAAAATGCAATAGGGCAGTTTATGTTATGGGCCTAAAACCTTAAGTGTGTGGCTCTAATTAGTATGAAACCAATTGGAGGTGAAACTAGGCACAAAATGTGCCAACTTTCATGAAGGAAGCTTACCAAAATTCTGCTTGTAAGGTAACTTGAAAAATGACCAAATCCGGATTAGTGCAATTAAGGCTTAAAAATTTATCATTTGGGCAGCAGTTAGTTTTTTGGACATAACTCACTCAAAACAGGTCCCATTGACCTGAAATTTTGACCATGAATAGTTAAGACCTATATATACATGTCTTATGAAGAAACCAAAGCCCAGAAATGATCATAAGTAAGTCAAGCAGCTTGCACAATTTCGGGTCCAAAAATTGGCCGAACCTAAAATGACCTAAAGTGACTAATTGTGATGCATTTTGACCAGCAATAGTAAAATGATCATAACTTCGTCTACATAACTCAGAATGACCTGAAATTTTGCCCTGCTTGCAATAAGACATAGATCTACAAGTTTGTAGTTTTGACCAAAATTCAAAACCCGAGGGAACTAGGTCGTCCAGCTAGGTGAAACTAGTATCCCGGAATCGAGCAAATTGCAAGAAAGCGCAATATACATGGAAATGAATTGGGTAACATGTACTAACCCTAAAAGACTATTGAATGTGACATATTGGTAACATTAAAACCTAATTCACCTAGAATGCATCGAGGGTCGACATCTTAGGTTGACTAAGGAAATAATAGAATTCAGTGAATTAATTATCAAGCATTATCGTTAGAGACAGTTTAAATGAGTACTGAAACACTTTAAATTGTGTGTTTCAGTTAGCAACGACTCAGGGAAGGGGAAGGAAACAACGAGTCAAAGCCAAGAGACAATTATTAGAGGTTTGTGCACAACTAGTTTTAAGCGATTTTTGTTATGAATATTTCATATGATTAAATGTCATATTTTTCTTATGTATTATGTTTAACAAGCATTGGATTTAATTCAATGATTATTGAAATTGTTATAGTATGTATGAATTTAGCTTTGTGAAATGGTATTTCCACAAGTATTAAGCATTGTTATTGATTGAATAAATTATATTTTGGAAAATTGTGATAGAACATGTTTTGAATTGTGATGGTAATTTTCATGGAAAAATGCAGATTTATGATTTGAATTGTGATGAGCATAAAAATTACTGGATATTAGAATTGAATTTGAATCGAATTATATTGTGATTTATGCTCACTAAAAGGATTGTGTTATTGTTTTATATCTCACTATAGATGCTTGACTAGGTTATTACCCATCTCTCTCATTTGTTGAGAAGACAATGGAGTTAGTTGTGTTTTGATTACCATGAGTGCGTGCAGGCTTAGATTTTCCTCTAGTTTGAGGTTAGATCTAAGTTTTTATCGTTATGGCCCTTGCGGAAGATTCATTATTATGGTGTGTCTGTGCACGATGATTCAACCTCCCCACCATAGGGAGTTAGAATATGATTCGACCTCTGACCATAGGGAGTTAGAATCACCGAATATGGCCCTTTCGGATTAGTCTTGCATAGCTAGTGAGATAAAGAATGATTTTTAGATAAAGAATGATTTTTGAGATACAGCATGATTTTTGAGATACAGCATGATTTTTGAGATACAACATGGTTTTTGAGATACAACATGATTTTTGAGATACAACATGGTTTTTGAGACACAAAATGTTTTTGAATAGTAAAGAATTGTGATTTGGTTATGATTTATGTATAATTGATTTTGTTGGAACTACCTTAAATGGTTAGTCATGATTTGATAAATTGAATTTCGTGATCAAAGTCATTTCATACAAATGATTTACATTATTGGCAATGAATATTTTGAGTTTTGGAATTTGATGAGTATTCAGATTTCCAAATTATTTGCTGTAAATTTTGTCAATGTATATTGTACAATATTTTAAATTATAGTTGTGCACCGTGAGTTCACCACTCGTGATAGCTTTCATTCTTTATCACGGGTAGGCGGATGGGCGGGTAGACTAGGCTGCTAGTACTACACTAAGAGATCATCGGGTATATTGAGTATACCATATTTTGCATTTTATATTGTAATGCATATTCCTTTGTATGTATATAGTGTTCTTGGTTTTGAGATTGTAAATTAAAATTGTACATTAAAGTTGTAAAATAAATTGTAAATTATTTTGGTTTATAAATATTGTGATATATTTCTTTTATCTCAGCCTTTGAAAATACTGAAAAATTATTGTGGATTTTGAGTTGACTAAATGTTGAAGTTTGAGATTGAGAAATATATTTGAAGTGCTTTACGAGTTTTGAAGAAGCTGCTTTATTCAAAATACAAATGGCACTCTGCCAAAATTTTCTTGAAATTTTTATTTCTTTAAATGTGTTAGCTGTTTCACTTCAGTTCAAAAAAGTTTTTAACACCTGTAAATAGTGCTCACCACTGTAAAAGGAAGTAAGAAAAGTTTTAAAATTCTTTGTAGTGTATTTAATGGGTTATCAGTAGACGAAGTGGTAATTTATTAAGTCTACTATGGGATCATGTTATGCCTTACAGAGGGGTAGGGTGTGACAGGTAATCGATGTATAACCTCAAAGTCCCATCCTTCTTTTTCACAAAGAGCACTGGAGCTCCCCATGGTGACACACTGGGGCATATGAACCCCTTATCCAGTAACTCCTATAACTGGATTTTCAGTTCCTTCAATTCTGTGGGTGCTATCCTATAAGGAGAAATAGAGATTGGTGTTATACCCGGCAGTATCTTAATAGCAAATTTGACTTCCCTTTCTGGTGGTAAGCCAGGCAATTCTTCAGGAAACACATCTAGGAAGTCTCTTACTGTGGGTATGTCACATAGATCTGGCTTAGCCTGCCTAGTGTCCACCACATGTGCTAGGTAGGCTTCACAGCCTTTTCTCATCAATTTTCTTACCACTGTGGCTGAGATGACATTGGACAAGAAATCCATCCTTTCCTCACAAGCTGTACTCTCATTACCCTCAGGAGTTTTCAAGGAAATTCTCTTTAATTTACAAATAACCATTGCCTGATGATGCGACAACTAGTCCATTCCCAAAATCACGTCAAACTCATGGAAAGGCAACTCAATCAGTGCGCGAGAATTCATACCCTGAATCCTTAACGGGCAACCCTTATACACTTTATTCACCACTGCTGTAGCCCAATGGATTAGTGACTAGAATGTCTTGGTCGGTCTCCCTACTAATATCCCCCTTTCTGAGTAGGTTGATGTAGATGTATGAATGAGTAGATACTGGATAAAACAATGCATGCTTAGATGTATTGTAAAGGGATAACATATCACTGATAAAGTCCGGGGCATCTTGCTCCTCCCGAGCTCTTATGGCATAGGCTGCGCGGGTGCTCGACCTCTGGCCTCTCTGGGCTCATGCAGTCTCTATGATGGTCCCATTGCCTCAGTTGCAGTTTCCTACCCCATTGAGGTGCGAGGCGGTGCATGCGCTTGTGTTGGAGCGATTGTAGCGATTCTACGTGGACAGTTCCTTAACTGATGCTCTATTGACTCACACCTTAAGTAGGCACCCGTCACTCTCCAACACTCCCCCTTATACCACTTCAGGCAATGCGGACATACGAGAAGATCTTTGAAATTTGGTCCTGAACCCCATCCACTGAGGCGCCTTGATGGTATGGGTGACCTCTCTAAGGGTGAGCTGTGGCTTGGGCCCACAGGGTGACCACGACCTTGACCTTGAGGTTGGCACACAGACCTGTGCGGTGGACCTTTGAACTTCTTCAGTGCGGGGAAAGAGGCTGAAGCCAGCTCGGGCCTCTTAATATCTATAACACAATATGTCACTTATTCTAACTTTACCTCAACTTTTGTCAAACACTAACTTGGTGAAGTATGTGATTCCAAGATATTAATCATTATCTTTATGTTATCATTTAATCCCCTCTTCCAAATCTTTACACCTCTATTCATTAGGGACTATGTCCGTAAGTATGACCAGTCGACAAATTCCTTTTCATGCCCTCTGTATCGGTTGTCTGCGCCTCGGGTGTGAACTCTCTTCTTATACTTCCAAGTATACACTACCCACATACTTCTTTCAGATGCAGAGGAAGAAATCCCAAGTTATTAATTCTTGTTGCACTTCATAAACACTGTGTCCACAATTCGTAGGCATTATACGCCAGAATCTGTGACTTCTAGTTTTTGCTGCGGGAGTGCGGTGGAGTTACTTTAAACCACTTCTGTACATTCCAACGGTTTTAGGCTACAATCCCAGAATCATCTTCTCTCTTGCCAAAAATCCCTTTACTCCAAATTTTCTTTATCTTTCGGTCTTGATTTCTCACATGGGTGGTAGTGGTGGTGATACCCGACCATTATCACAAAACTAGGCCATTCTTTGGAACATGGCACTTTGTGGAGGCTGGCCGAGCTGCTTTGAGCTGGTGAGCGAGTTCTCCCCTACCCCAGTCTCATTTCTTCACTTGGTGGGCATGACTCTCCACTTCCTCTCAAGCGACCTCTCACGAGATGTGGGGTCTATATCCTATTCAAATAATAAAACAAGCGGATCTGTATTAGTGTCACACCGACTCTTACAAATGCAGTACATGGGTATGGACTAGATACAGATCGACGCCTAAGCCGTGCTACGATGCCACTAAATGTGACACCTTACGGAAAATACATGGTCTTGTTAGGTAAGATATGCCACCACGATTATGCAGGAACACCATATTTTATTTCAATTATTTTTATCCTTATTTATTTCTTTCATAGTTATAAAGTAAAATTTGTAGTATAATTCATTTAAAATTAGTTATGGAAAACATAAATTTATTTGAGTTCAGTAAATTTTATAGAAAATCGGCCAATCTGAGCAAAATGGAGAAAGCAGTTCTTGAGTTTTATGAAAAACACACTTCTAATATGTTTTCAATCTTTCTCCAAATATCCATTTTATCAATAAAGTCTTAATATTTTCCATGATAGCTGTTCTCATTCATTCATTTCATGTAGTATTCTTAAACAAGTCATAAATAAATACTCAATTTTTACATTTATAATAAATTTCCACTATTTACATTATGCAAATATATTACACAAGTCTCAATTATACATGAGAAAATAAAAGTTATTTATAAAATACCCAAAATAAACCTAGTGTCCTGCAATGCACTTTGAAGTCGGTGAGGTGACACGGACATATCTGAAGTGTAGATGAGTGCTCACCCCACAGTGCCCAGTAGCTCCCAGGCTCTCCTCGGTCTCCTCAGGAGCCTATGCGTGTCAAAAAGCAACGCTCTAGTAATAATGCTTAGCAGTGGTGCCAATAATAGAATAAAAGAAATATGGGGAAATAAATGTCTGATAGAATATGGTATTGATGTCTCATGCGGATAAATTTCGATAAATATTCTGATCTTTATTTATTTTATACTTGTTATATTCATTATTTCATTAAATTTATCCCTTTTCATTTTATTTTAAGTTACCTATCTTTGGATAGTGAATTTGGATAAGCAGCAGACAAATTAGCCTTGGTATCAAGTACCTCATTTGTCTGCATCAGTCGCATATGTATCTCTGGTGTGCCTTGAGAATAGCTCATAGTGTAATAGGCATTAGGCACAAGGTATTGAAGTATCTTTCTAGTAGAAAAGCTAAAAGCATAAAAATCATAGAATGGCATAATGCCGTAATGTGATGCTAACTAAGCCCCGAACCTATTGGCATGCCAACCTATCCAAGCACGATCTTCTGGAATTATGCTAGGAGTGTATTACTTTTAATTTTATAATTCTTGAAGTGAAGTTTTAAGTGTTTTCATTGTTTCATTAATTAACTAAAATATTGACTAGCATTGACAATATTAGGTACATTGGTTCTAATATTTCCAACATACATTTTGTATTCTAAAGTTAAATTGTAGCATATTCTGACTTCTTCAATTTCATCCCCTTTTTTGATGTTATGAACCAAACAAGCTTCTAAGGGATCTTTAGGATGTTGCTTTTTAAGCACTTCTCTAACCTCTTCATCTATCACATCAACTCTCAAGCATGAGTTTGAATCATCTTTCTTTTTCATTGCTTGAAACAAATTAAATTCAACTTTCTCTTCCCCAACTTCTAATGTAAGCCTCCCATTTTTACATCAATCACACTCCAGAAGAGCAAGGAAAGGTCTACCAAGAATAATAGGAATGTGTACATCCTCCTCCATCTCCAATACCACAAAATCCACGGTATGAAAAATTTCCCAACTTTGAGGAACATTCTCAACTATTCCAATTGGAAATTTAATAGATCTATTTGCTAAGTAGTGATATGGTAGTAGGCTTCATTTCTCCAATCTTCACTTTCTCATAGATAGACAATGGCATCGGACTAACACGCTCCAAGATCACATAAAGCCTTATCTATACCGATATCCCCAATGTGACATGGTATGGAGAAACTCCCGGGATCTTTCGGTTTGGGTGGAAGCTTATTTTGCAAAATAGCACCGCTTTCTTCCGTGAGAGCTACAAATTCCTCTAATTTCTTCTTGTTAGATAAAATCTCCTTCAAAAATTTGGCATAAGAAGGCATTTGTGCTAAAGCATCATGAAAGGAATAGTCACATGCAAAGACTTCAATACCTCCAAAAACTTCCCAAATTGTTTATCCAATTTTGCTTTCTGAAACCTTTGTGGGAATGGTAAAGGTGGCATGTAGGCTTTAGGTGCAACATATTTAGGTTCTTCCTCTTTGCTCTCCCTCTCTTTACTTCCTTTTTCTTCAATTGAATTTTCTTTCTCAGTTTCAATTCTAACTTCAACTTCAGTTTGTTCATCTCCTTCTCTGCTTTTCTTTTCTTCAACTTCCTCTTCAATCTTTTTATCTCCATTCTTCAATATTTTTCCACTTCTCAATGTAATAGCCTTGCAATGCTCCCTTGAATTTTCTCGGTTGGCTAGGAAGCTTCCCAAATGCTTTGTTACTTGAAGAGCTAGCTTGTTGAGCTATTTGATTCTCTAACATCTTGTTGTGTGTTGCCATTTGATCCACTTTAGATGCTAATTGAGAAATCATTTCTTGTTGACTTTGATGGGTCACAAGTAGAGTTTCAATCATAGATTCCAATCTAGCTGTCTTGTCTAGTTGTGCTTGTTGTGGTAGAGGTGGAGCAGGTGCATTTTGAGGTTTAGAAATTCCAGGAGGAGGACCTCTATTCTGAAAGTTACGATTTTATTGATATCCGTAAGGTTCGAAAATTCGATTTTGCCCTTGTCTACCTCCCAAGAGAAATTTGGGTGGTTTCTCCATCTTTGGATCATAAGTTGCAGAAAATGGGTTACCACCGGTCTTTGATTGTAGTTCCCCACATAATCCACTTGCTCACTTGAAAAATCTTGATTAAGTGCGAGAAAAATCTGTGCACAATTGACATTTGCGACTCAATTTCTAGTGAATTACTAGAACCTCCTGAAGAATCTACTTTCATACATAACTTGTCCATCTTCCTTGTCAAAGCATCAAACTTAGCATTATTCATATTCATGGCATCAAGCTCAAACATACCAACTGGTTTCTTGATCTCATTCCTCTCACAACTCCATTAGTAGTTGTTATAAGCAATTTTATCAAGAGCGGAAAAGCTTCATCTTGATTTCTCCATAAGGTCACCTCCAAGATGCATCAATTGTACTCTAATACCGCTAAACTCCATTGTAAAAGTGTTGAACAAGCATCCACTTAGGAATCCCAAGATGTGGACATCTCCTTTGCAAATCCTTGTACCTCTCCCATGCTTCATACAAGCTCTCATCATCTCTAGGTTTAAAAGAAGTCACCATTTCTTAGCTTAGCCTTGCTTGGTGGAAAATATTGAGCCAAAAATGCTTGAGAAAGTTCATCCCATGTTGTGATAGAACCCTATGGCAAAGAATGTAACCACTCTCTAGCTTGGTCCTTCAGAGAAAAAGGAAATAATCTGAGTCGAATTGCATCATCAGAAACTCCATTTATCTTCAACATATCACTGATCTCAAGAAAGTGTGCCAGATGCACATGTGGACTTTCACTTGGATTTCCTCCAAATTGTGCTTGTTGTACCATTTGACAGAGTGCAGGCTTCAGTTCAAAATTACTAGCTTCTACCCTTGGTCTTGTGATACTTGGCATGAAATCTCCAATGTTAGGATAGGCATGATCTTTCACAGAGCGGTTGTTATTGTTGTTGTTGTTGTTGTCAGCCATTTCTTCTTGTAATTGCTCTTGCTCTTGTGCTCTTTCTTGTTGTTGTTGAGCTTTAATTTCAGCTTTTCTCCTCTTAGATTCTACTCTTAAAGCTTTTGCTGTCTTCTCTATTTCTGGATCAAAGAATAGATTGATTTCTTCACTTTTTGTCCTTCTCATAAAATAAAGCACCTGAAAAAAACAAAAATAAACAAATTCTCAAAGTAAAATGGTAAAAAGAAATAAAATAAAATGCCCAAATTAACCAAACAAACAATTGTTCAATATCAAACAAAATCAAATCCCGCAAGAATGGCGCCAAAAACTTGGTGTGGTGAATCCGCAAGTATAATGTGGTCGCCTCAAGTAATAAAGTGATGAATCAAGTTTCATTCCCACGAGGATTTGCTGTTTGATTACTAAACTATGAATGAAGCGATTATTTGGGCTAATGATTAATGAATAAATGGTAAATGTAAATGAGCAAGGTAAATTGATTAATCCAATTGAAATGGGTAAAGAGCAAACAAATAAATTCTAATTTAGCTCTCAAATAAACTAAAATCAACAATGTGTAATTTTAGCAAAATTATAATTATGGTATAAGTGATTATTGAGTTGGGTGTTTATTCATTAATTAATTGGGATTTGTCTTGGGCATTCCAATTTTTAAAATAAAATAGAGTTTGAAGGAAATTGATTCTAAATCCCTTTGATATCTTTTTCAAGCAAATCAAAGCGCATTCTAAAATAACCAAACATACTTTCGTATTTATTTTATTATATTAAAACCCATTAAGTTTTGTAACAAATAATTAAGTCCTCTTAAAGTCCTAGTTTATTTCTAAATCTAGGTGATTTTAAGTTCCAATCCTTGATTAACTATCAATGACTTTCACCTTTCGGTCCTTCAATCAAAGATTAACACAATACCCAATGGGTACCAACATTAGGCAAGTAAATCAAGCACACAAGGAAGGAATCAAAACTCATATTTATGTAAAATAAGGAAATACCCAATCCAAATCCACAAATTAATCTAAAACATATTTCCCAACTCAAATCTAAAGAAATTACTCACTCATGATGGTATTTACAAGAAATATTGATGGAAAAGTAAAGGAAAACATGATAAGAGGACTGAAATAGAAAACCTGTGGAAGAACCAAGGTCTCGGTTTCGAGCTCCAAACTCGCACAGCCTCCTCTTCCTAGAGAGAATGGCGTCTTCTCTCCTCTTTCTATATAATTTTCTTTCCTTTTGTTTTTCCTCCCCTTCCTCTTATGGCAAAAATAAGGAAATGATGAATTTATATGGTCCCTAAAAGTTTCCTAAAAGTAAATAAAAGACAAGGAGTGAATAGGAAATGAGGTGTAAAATTATCCAAGTCACAAAGACTATTCACGCTTCAAGCACCGCTTAGGGTTCGGCTTATCCCTGAGCAGCTTCTTAGCAAATTTAGCCACTGGTCGCACTGTCTGCTTAAGGTTAAGCAGACCTTCAGCAAATCTCGACAGACTTAGAGTAAAATAGACTTTTCTGTTCATGCTTGACTTGTGCTGCACCTTAAGCACTGCCGCTTTACCCTAAGCATGACCTTAAGCAAAGTCTCAAGCAAATTTCGGCTAGTTTGCTCTTTCAAGGCTTGATTTCTTCAACTTTCCTCCATGCTTAAAGAACTTCAAATCTCTTCAAATTATTTTCTATTGCACTCATTGATCTTCGATTTGCCACAAAATCCTATCAAAAACAACAAAATTACTAAAATCAAATATAAAGTATCTAAAGTTAACAAATAAGCTAGAATAAAGCTAAAAACATAAAATCTACTAAAAGATAAGGGCAAAATAGATGCAAAACTACCCTAAAATGCCTATATGAAATGAGTGTAACATATATATATATATGTAAAAGATAACAATATATTTATAATTAAGAATTATAAGATAATTTAATATATTTATAACTAAAATTACTAAGAAAATATAGAAAAATGAAATATAATATTAAGTTATATTTAATTCACAATTATATATACAGATATAGATATATATAATTATGTTGAAAGTATGTAATACATATAAAAACATATGTATAAATTCGATTCTTAGTTCGGTTCCGATTCTATACGCTTCTCAGTTTCGATACGCTGGTTCGATTTTTAGTGAAGAACTAAAACCGAACCAAAGTATCAAAATAAATTCAGTTCGGTACGGTTCTTCAGTTCGGTTCGGTTCCCCCAAGAACCGTGCACAGCCCTACCAGCTACAAGGGATTGTGGGACTTCTTCATAGTGGCAACTCGACTTAAAACTGCATAATCAAGAAAACCAAATTACAAAATTAAGTAGGAATCATGGCCTTAAATTCCATAACCAAGAGCGAATAGTTGTTGACAAGCTGAACTTACAAAAGGAATGTGATGAGAAGTTGATCAATGACAATGCCCTTCATCGAAATTTCATATATGAAGCTACTCAATGAATCCCCATCCTAAAGTTCAGAAGCAGTTGCAGTACATTCTATCTGGACGACAAAGAGAAAGAAAAAAATTATAAAGAGACAGAAATAAATTTTTCAATCGAAATTAATTCAAGTAATGAAAATCCACCAATTTTTAACATCTATGAACAACGGCTCTGAGATTTAAGAGAGAATATTGCAAGATATCTGTCAATAAACAACACACATGAAAATCCAAGAATTTTAATGACAAAAACCAGCGTCTGCTTCTAAGATAGAGGAAAAAAATAATGTTTATTGAAGGATAAGCACATACCCCAAGAGTAGTCGATCTGATTCTTCTGATCTTAGTTTGTAGCAGCCATACACTTGAATCCATCTATCGTCAATACTAATATTTGGGATGCGAGCAATTTTGGGCCAATCAACACCCATGTTGTTTTTGCATCTTTCTGATAGTTGAGGACATAATTTAATCCATAAATATTGCAATTAGGTGAGGCTTTCCATCCACTCTGGTAAAGATTTCAAATTAGGACAACTATCAATTGAGAGTTTGCGTAGGGTGGGAACATGTTGAAGTCCCTTTGGAAGGGACGCCAATTTGTTCATATTTATCAATTGAAACTCCCGGAGGCTTCTAAGGAACTACCATGGCATGTCTCTATGATCCTCTGAATCGGGTAAATCAAGCTCCTCTAGCAGCAACTCCTCTGGCAGAAATTCTAGATCATGAATATTCTCGCTTTGCAGAATTTTCAGTTGAGAAGGGGAAATCAAAGAACAAGAAGAGGTAGATTGTGACACCGAAATCTTCATCTTCAGTATGTCCTCCAATGACTTCTTGGTGGCATTTACCAATGCCAAAATGGAATGAGAGGCATTGAAGTGAGGTTAGGGCAAGACATGATTTCCAAATAATCAAGACGGTGAAATTGTAGCAACTGAGGCGTGGATGAATCCCTCCTCCATCCCTTCAGATTTGCGCAATTTGAGAGCCAGAGTTTCTCTAAGGAAGGGAAGAATAATGCATTGTCGCAATTAATCCCACTCTCTATGCACTCCAGATCAGTTAAATTCTCAATCCTCAAACATTTAAGTGAAGGGAACTGATCCAACGGTGGAAAATGCTGGCATTTTTTGCAGTTATCAATTCGAAGTCCCACCAAATTAGTGAGGGAAGAAATCCAGCTTGGAAACATGAGTCTTCCACACCCATCCACAATCAACCATTTTAGATTAAGGTGTGGCCACAGCTCTTCTAATGATATTTCTTCATCATATTCAACTTCATCTAAGCCACTATCACTATTATTATCATAGGATCGCCCAATTTCCATGATAATCTCAACATTTGAAGGTGTTGCTTCCCTTTAAATTGGCTGCCTCAAATTCAGATGCTGGATTTTTCACATACCTCAGATTCATGATTTCTAGATATCCTCCCAGATTGTTCAAGTCGCGTAATTCACCAAGTCGACCACTATGTTTAGAGACACTGTTATCTTTGGCCACCATGAATGTTGATAAATTCTCAAGGGAAGGCAGTTGACTAATCCCTCGTGGCATATAAGTCAAACTAATACATCCCTCAAGGTAAAGGTGTCGGAGATTGGCCAACTTTTTGATATGCTTAGGCAATTGCTTAAGCCTTTCACAATTGACTAGGTACAAAGTTTGCAAGTTTTGGAGTTTAATTATGGAATCAGGAAGGATCTTAATGTCTTTATTATGAGAAAGATCGAGAAGCCTTATATGCTTCAATTTATCAATGGAACGTGGCACTCTCTTAATTCTCAAACCACGCAAACTTAATGCCCTTACACGATTTAATTTGAAAAAAATTTCATCACATTCTATTTCTTTAATATCATGCTTTTTTGACCAACTAAATGATGCAAATGTTCTCACCTTTGACAAATTAGGTAAGCAACTTGTAACTTTTTGCCACGACTCAACTTCAAAATCAATTGGTAAATGTCGAGTTTTTTCTTAAACATGCTTTGCATTTGAATTTAATAAAATAATTTCATCTCCTGCTACTTGCACGGTAAGATCATGCATCAAATCATGCATTTTACATCTCCATAAATTGCCCAACGCGTCTTCTTTTACTTCTTGAAAGAAGGTCCTCCACGAAAGATCCTTGAAATATTTTAGGCCTGTATCTTGAAGACTTTGTTCTCAATTTGATGATTTAATAAATCCATGTGCCATCCAAAGGCTCACCAAATATGGGATGTTAATTTCATAATCTTTTGGAAATAATCTACAATAAGCAAAGCAACACTTTAAATGAGAAGGTAGATGAATATAACTCAATATGAGAGTTTGCATAATACTACTCCCCTATTCATTCATATTTGGAAGCTCTTTTTCTTTAAAATTTCGCCAGTTATCTACTGTATTTTTAGAATACAATAAATGACCTATTACTCTTACAGCTAAAGGGACTCCAACACATTTTGTCACAATTTCTTTTCCAATTCTCTCATGGTCTGGGCTAATGACTTCCCCTTGTTTAAAGGCCATATTTGCAATTTAAGAGCACTATTCATCAACATGTAGTCGTTTTAAGTCGTGTTTTTGTTGATCCTTTCATTTGTGCAACATTTTAAGACGTGTAGTCACTATTAATTTGCTTCCACTTCTACCCCCAACTAACAAATCCTTCAAGTAAAACCATTTTTCAGAATCCTCATCCAATACATCATCCAAAACAAGTACATATTTTTTTCCACTAATTTTTTCATGAAGAAGATCTTTCAAGGTATTCATTGCACGATTTTTAGGTTTTTCACCAATGGAGATTCCAAAATCTTTTCAACAATTATTTTAACTTCAAAATTATCAGAAATGCACACCCACATTTTTAGCTCAAAATTTGATATCACAGTCTCATCATTATATGTAGGTTGAGCAAGTGTTGTCTTTCCTAAGCCTCCAATACCCACAATGGAAATGATTGACACATTCTCCCCACAACTAGAAGACAGAAGAAAATCAACAATTTCCTTCTTATCCTTTTCTCTGCCAACAACTACTTGAGTTAAAGATGAGTGAGTTTGCCCTCTTCGCTCAACCATTGGTAGTATCTTCTGAGGGCGCTCATCTAAGTGAAACTTCTTTTTTTCAGCAATCCCATCTAATTTACTTCTAAGTTTTTTAATCTTATGAGTCATTTTAAGACCGTAAGCAAATTGGTTTGTGCTTGAAAAGAACAAGCGTACCTCCTTCACCATTTTGTTGCTGGTCATCATCTGCTTCAGTAAAACATCGGTGGAGAACTCATCTAAAAAGTCATCGGCATCGTAAAATTATTCCTTCAGCGATTCAACCAATCTTTGACTTGATGACTCTGCGAATACTGCTCCTCTGCATCAAGAAGCACAGCTTGGATGGTTGGAACTGTCTTCCTGAGTTTCTCAAGCTCCTCGTTGACACCCCACCACAGCTTAGTCTCCAGAGGGGCTGGAGAAGCCAGCTTAGAAATGATTTCCTGCAACGTTGAAGAGAATTGCTTCTTGCATTGATTCACAAGCAAGAGGAAAGTAAAGGTAAGGCACAATTGGGAAGTGTTGAAGGTTTCATGAGAAAGATTATGAAGCTATGTGGAGGATGAAAATGCAGTGGAAATATTTATAACAAATTTTATATTTCTGCATTATTTCTTTAATGGACAACTGTGGGGACATATATGGAAATATTGGTTTGTTTGTTTCTTTTGATTAATTCTTGAAATTAATATATTAGTAGATTTCAACTATTAAATAGCTTTCTCTGATGATAATAATGATGTCGACATTCTCCACTACAGAAATGTGAACATTAGTTGAAAGTCAATATTAGATTTTAATGGCAAAGAAAAGTCATAGCAAACTTTGAAGTTATTGACACAAAATGTTAATTTTTTGATGAACTTTCCTTAGCATTTTCATTAGATAATATTTTTAAAGAAATGTTAAGTTTCGAGGTTTTGAATCAAAATTCTCTATATTATTTTCTTATTATATTTTATTAATTATAATTTTAAAGGTGATTAAAATATAATTAAATTAAAATTTATTGATAAAAAGAAATCTTCTTATTAGTTCAACCAATGAATGAATGAGAACAAAAAATAAATAAGAAAAGAAAAATTAAGTCCATAAATTGTTTTTGTCACGATCCGATTCCACGTGTCAGACTGGCATAAAGTCTCTAAGGCCCGTAGTAAGCCTTATTGTTCCAAATCCATGAACAAGGCCACAAACTGAGGCCCATCTTGTAAATAAAATAAAATAAAATATTACATTTTTATTCGAGTCAATCCAATTCGATAACCATTAAAAACTAAAGTTAAGGGAGCTCAACTCAACTTTGATACTACGATTTTCAAAAATTTTAAATATCATAAAAATTTTGCATTTATTAAAACACGAAAACTTAAATTTATATAGTATCTGATAAGATTATTACTACTGCTAATACATGTGGAGTTTTAGATTATAATTTTGAAAAATAATAATATAAATAAATAACTGTTAATAAACTCGCGAGGAAGAAATATTTGCTTCTGGCTTGGAGACAATGATACATATTTGAAGTAATTATTTACTAGGCATTTCCCAATTTTATGGACAAACAAAGGATCCAAAAACATGAGTGGCAAATACTCCATACCTGTAAAACAACTCCATCTGATCAACTCTGTGCCAGAACAGGTACTAACTCTTGCATTTTCAAGTTGCGTAATCGTGAAACTACAAAAAGAGTAGCAAACATTAAGGTTGCTGGCAACAGTAGGATATCTTGTTGATAAAATAAAAGAAGTACCTTTCGGTTATGGGTCAACTATTCATGCCATTATTTACATAGAACGTCCACCGCATAAATAATGTTCACATCCACTGCACAAGAACGCCATTAGGAATGGTGAACAATCAAAGCTTAATGAAAAAAAAAATCTTTTGTCAGTTTACAAAGTAAACTAGGAAAATATTTCATAGGTTGATGTGATTTATCTTAATCGCTAAGAATTCTAGTCCTAATCTAGAGTAGATATTTGAAAGAAAATTAAATTTAATTAAAATTATTAGGAAATATAAATAAAATTTAATGTTGACCTTTATTTTTTTTAAAAAAAATTAAAGATTAATTACCTTTAAAATTTTAATCATTAATTTCTCATAAGAATTCAAATATCCCATAATTTCTGATTTTAATTTAAAGTATATATTTAAAAGAAATCAAACTTAATAAAAATTTTCATCATTAATTTCTAAAAAAAATTTAAATATCTCCTGATTCTTAGTTCTAATTTTAAACATATATTTTAAAGGAAATTAAACCTAATTATAGTCATTAATAATTTTTCATTATTTAAATTTGGAAGATCATATAAATTAAGAATTGTATTTAGAAAATTAGATTATTTAATAATTACACATTACAACTATTTAGAAAATATAGATAAAATTTAATTTTGATCTTTTTTTTTAAATAACCTTTAATAATTGAGCATCTTTTAAAAAAAAATCAATCATTAATTTCTCACAAATATTCAAGTATCATTGATTTTTTGTTCTAATTTAGAACAAATATTTTTTTAAAAAAATAAATTTAATTAAAACTATTTATGAAATATAAATAAAACTCCAAGGCCAGTCTTATGGGTGTTGCATCCAGAATTTGCCACCTGGCGTTTATCCTAAAAAATCAATTCAGTCACTGAGTGCGTAAGAGCTCTTCCACTCATTGTCATTAGGCAAAATCTCCGTGAAGCCAATACCAGTGTTGAATCACTAGCTAAGTGAAGTAGCGTAAGCCCCTCCTTATACTATAATTAAATTATATATATTATTTTAATTTTGATCAATCGGACATTCTCAATTACCTACTTTTTATTTTAAAATAAAAAATTATTTATTTAATTTTATTTAATAATTAAATAACAAAAATTATTATTTTTATGTGAATTGAATTTTGAATAAATCTTCATGGATCCGAATTGTGATCGGATCCAAAAATTTCATATTGCTATCCGATTGAAATAAAAAGCAAGATCTGTGGTGATAGTGAAGGGCACAAGGCAATATAAATATTATAATATTCTGTCATTTGTAGTAGTATTATAAGATATTCGGCAAACACACTGGGGTTAAGGTTTGAGGATTCTAAGTGATTGTATCTGATAAGTGCATAATTTATTAATTTTACTCCCATCACATTTAATGTTTTTAATGTGTTTTTATGTTTAATTCAGTTGGTTAAGTATAGTTATCTATTAGGCATATGTTTAAAGAGTTATTGAAATAATTGTGTTAAATGGAGAAATTTGACTCTTGCTGTATTTTTCAGGGTTTTGGTGGAGTTCCGGAGCAATATAGTGTGGAAGGAAGCTTAGAAAGGTCAAAGGATTGAGAAGCATTATTGATACAAAGTACATGGGTCGTGTAAGCACAACCAAAGACCCGTGTAACTTTTTGCTAGAAGAAATCCAGAGAACAGAGGAGGAGACAAAGTACACGGGCCGTATAACTTGACCCGTGTAAATCTTGGAGACCCGTGTAACTTTCTGTGCCCATGTGAAATATGCCCATTCAACTCCAGTAAGTTACACGGCCCTGGGCCTTGTAGTGATACACGGGCCGTGTATCCGTCGACAGTCAAATTCCTAATTCCGCTCCAGTTGCAGTTTTTGACAGAAATTCTAAAAACCTAACCCTAGACCCATTTATTATAAATAGAAGAGATTGAGACACCTCCAGAGGATTCGGCAGCCTCTCCATTCATTTTTTAGAATTCTTCTTTATTTTTCTGTAAGCCATGAACATGAGTGGCTAAGTTTTTAATTCAGTTCAAGGGATTCAAATTCTTTTGCTTGATTTATGAGACCAAGTTCTTAATTTAATTTATGTCTTTTTGAGTATCTATTATTTTCTGACTTATTTGTCTTTGATCTATTGAATGATTTGCTGAAAAGGCCTATTAGTTGATTGTTTGATGAGATCAATTGCTAGTTCATCTTCATAATCTGTAATTGTTGTGTAAGATTGAACATAAGTAGCAATTAGGTTTTACTGATTATGATCCCAGTTTTCGATAATAACCTAAGGAAACAATAGGGTGGATTAAATGATTTATGCTTCATAAATTGTTGTACAGCTTAACTACTTTCTGTTCTTAAAGCAGTCATTAATTTGATGAGGATTGCTTAATACCAACTCAGTTAATAATTAGAGTCAATAAGAGTACTGGGCTCAAATTAATGAGTATAGGAAAGTCAGGAGTTTACCTCGCTGTTTGGTAAATCTACGTTAAGTATTCAATAAGAGATAATTGTATTTCTTTTGTCTATGATCAAATCAATGCATTGGAATGAGAATTACCTTGGACTGAAGTTTGTTTAAATTGTGATTTTCATATTCAGTTCTTGAATTTCTGATTTCTTCTAATTTTGTGTTACAAAACCTCCCCCAATCTTTGTCTCTTCCGTTTCCCATTACACAAGTGCACGAAAATCCAATAATTCAGTCTCTAGGGTTCGACCTGGATTTACCATTTGCTACTGAAAATATTTTATAGTTGGTAATTTCAGTTAATTTAATTTCTGGTGGACTCGACACCCATCAGTATCTTACTCTTTTCATCATAGTAAAATTTTTTCTCTTGTCTTGTCCATAGACATAAATTTTACGGTCGAACCATATAAATCTTATGTTATTCTTTTTCTCTTTTCTTATACTGTATAATTGTGTGATTGTGTGTATATCTTAAATTTACATGCCTGCAATAGCAAAAATCAAATTTAAAAATATAATCAATATCAAACAACCTTTAAATTTTTTTTTTTCTGTTTTTCAGACGTTAGACAATATTTATATAAATTTCTTTAATAATTAACAATAAAAAATCAAAATTGAAAACATAATCAATACC
Source organism: Hevea brasiliensis (assembly GCF_030052815.1). Taxonomy (NCBI): domain Eukaryota; kingdom Viridiplantae; phylum Streptophyta; class Magnoliopsida; order Malpighiales; family Euphorbiaceae; genus Hevea; species Hevea brasiliensis. Next base: position 21,970 of record NW_026614588.1, on the reverse strand, counting down.
AAACAACCTTTATTTTTTTTTTCTTTGTTCGACTTTAGACATCTTTTAAAAAAAGAAAATTAATAAGATCAAATTCCTTTAATCTAAGTGATCTCAGGTACCAACCTTGTTCATTAATCAATTCTTGCCTTATTGTTTCATCCCATTGGTTGGTGCATATCACTTTTTAAAATACAAATTAGATTTATTGCAATAAATAAGATCATAATTAAATTATATCTGCATCTGATTTACACCAAATTTTTATTATTTTCATTGTATGACATTTAAGTTTGATTTGGAATTTATAATAAATTTTTATTTTTCATCCATCATGTAATCTTCTGTCTTGATGAATTCAATTTTATTATTAATAAAATAAATAAATAAATAGGGGAGAGCTTCTGATTTTGCAGCAACCTGCAATTGATGGATTCTTTCCTTACTTGGAACTCACTCAAAAGTTGTATGATGAAAGATGATAGATTTAATTTGATGTGATAGTTGGGATTGAGGTGGTCCAAGTGAATGCTGCCATCTCTATCAAAAATCAAAATAAGCATCAAATAAAGTTTGCTCATATAAAGAAATTAAAAGAGGTGCATTGGGTCCCAGTCAAAAGAATAAAAAGAATAAAGAGGTGTATTAAAACTTTTGCCATTTGACGGTTGCTAGTACTTAGTTTCAGACGAATTTTATCTTTAATATTAGAATTTTAAATTTTAATGTCATTATTTTTAAAAAAATTTTATTTAAATATCACTTTTAATCCGACATAAAATATTATCTGAATATATATATATATATATATATATATATATATATATATATATAAAATTTAATATTATTTTAATATTTTCTAAGAATTTAATTTATTTTTTTATCAATCTCATATTTTTAAAGAAGAGATTTAATTCCTTTTATTTTAAAAAAATTTATTTAAAAAAAATAGAAATCAGTATACTTATATGAGAATTGTGACGCTTACCCGCTTCATCAGATAGCCGAGAGCAAGAAGTGCTACATTCGATGCCGAGGCACCCTATCTTGTTTTATCATGTTCATTGTAAATTTTTTAATATCATTTAAAAATAGGTATTTCATATGTGAAAATTTTATTTTTTATAACAATTTATTTCTGTGGATACCCGGGCATAGCCTCCTCTGTTTAATTGGCATATGACTGGTTTCACTAGTTACCTGTTAATAATAATTTCATATCTCTACATGTCATATCATGTCATTTCTGATCATACAATTTCAAGTTCATTCATTCATGTAGAAATTCATATGCAGAAATTCATAACTTTATTTACAATCCAAAATATGTAATTACAATTTTTATTTACATCACAAACTAGTAATTACATCATGATTATACACAATGAACCAAAATACTAGTCTATGCATGGGCCCTATCAAAATACAAAAGACTGGTGAGGTGACTCTGGTCGGTGGCAGATTTGGTCGGAACTTGGTCCGAACACTACTGTGGAGGCTGCTGATCTTCAGTACTTATGCGATAGAAAACCAACGCGCTAAGCATAACGCTTAGTGGTGCATAATTTATAATAAAAATGATTAAACAATTAAATTTATATCTGCAAATCATAATTTCTGGGTCTTTTATATTTTTATTGCTCTTTGGAAACAATTAACATTATCGGGATCTTTTATGATTACTTATTATATTTTAAGTCTTCATTAATTTTTATCAGTGCCCAAGAAACCTATAACAAATTATAAAAGCTGGATGCACTGGTGTATACTAGTTAGATAGCCATATGTCTGTCCAAAGATATCGCCTGTGCACGAGGCCACCGTCGCACGAGACTCCAATCGCCGCTTGTAAAGCCGTAAATAAAGTTAGCACAATGGCCAATGGGTAGGCATATAGCCTGTAGAACAATTATATCGCATATATATTGTCGGTTCATGATTTGCTCAGAAGCGTGATCGCTATCTGTGGTCCCTAATTGGTATACCAATCGATCCAACTATATACATATAAGCCTAGGCATACTTTGGGCAAATTAGTACTATTAAGCACTTATAGTTTTATTATTTCATGCTATGTACTATTAAGGGTTCATAACATATTTTTATTTCACTTCATGTACTACCCATGCTTTATACCATTTCCATGTTCTTATAATGGGAACATAGGTCCCAAGCACTTATTCATATAACTTATGTATTTATCACTCTCATTATTTTATGTTATGTACTAGACATATTTATAGTATTGTTATTTCATATATGATGGAAACATAGTTTCCAAGTGTATTTTCTTATGACTTAAGTGTTTAGCAAACCATTTAGGTAAATTTACATTTTATGTATCAACTAATTTCATGTCACCTTGTAGGGGGAAAGTAGGTCCCACATACCTATTTCATATAGTTTAGTGTTTAATGGCTTGTTAGGGTTAAATTCCTACAATAAGATAATTTATCTCATGGACCTTTCTTTGGTTTCAGTTTTTGTGTCTTACTTTTACCTATCTATATGATCACTTAGAAGTTACTGTTTAGCCACACTTCCTTCATGGAAGTTGTTTCTCTATGTCTTATCTTTATTTTCCTTTTTGAATCATGTCAATTTGATTTTTAGCACTCAAGTTATGGTCGGATGACCATAACTGACTCATTTCCATATTCTGGTTCCTTAACTAGGCAGCTTTTGGACTTAAATTTTACCTAATTAATGGAATAGGTTGTAGTCGCTTTTAGGCATGGTGATCTTCATAAAAATTGTTGCCCTATGTCTTATGATCATTGAGAAATTTGCATCACAATTTTTTGAGTTTTTTGGAATTATTTATAGCTAATTAATCGACTGGTTCATGTACGCTGTACAACAGCGCCTCAGGATGTTGATTGCAGGTCACTTTTTGAGATTCTTAATTTCATAATTTGAGGAAGGTTCCTAAAAAAAAGTTGTAGCCCTGTTTCTTAGGTTTCTGGAAAGGTATGGCTCATCTCAATTGGATTTTTCTAGTGGGAGTTATGACTAAAAGACTGTTCTGGGATCAAGTGAAGTTTGGTTAGATTCCAGGTTTTGATGCAGTAAATTTTTCTAACTATTTGACCTAGTTCTCTTGATTTCTGGGTTTTGGTCAAAATACCAATTTTGTAGGTATGTGTCTTGTGGACATTTTTTCACTAGTTTCACTACATTTGAGTTCTTGTAGGCCAAGTTATGGCCATTTTGCCAAAACTGGTCGGGTAAGTTCATGTCCAGAAATTTCTGGGCAACACAAGTCTGGACAATTTTGTAACCCAACTTGGGCCAGCAATTTGGCTTGGTTCTTGGCATTTCTGGGTCCGGTGGTCCACATGAAAATTGTAGCCCTATATCCAAGCTTTCTAATGGTATCAAATTTAGGTCATTTGGACCAGTATAGAGGGAGTTATGACCAAATGAATATGTACTGTTCATTTGGTTATTTTCTGAGTTTTGTGCAGGGTCATTTGGATTTGGGCAGTGTTTAGGTCAAGTTTTTGATAGCAATTGAGCATGGTTTCTTCATGGAAAATGGGCTATTTTGGGTCTAGTTTTACCTTCAATTGGCCTCATACCAATTGGAGCAACACACAATCAGTTATGGTTCATCAAACACACTGGACTCATTGAGTCCCAAACCTGCAGAAAATGGTACTCCCAATATTCAATCTCCTCCAACTTCCTTACTTCAATTTGACATTCAAGGCACTTCTAAATATCATTAACACATCTCAACAATACCAATTGCAAGGTATAATACAAAAGTACCCAAGTTAGGTCAAACCCTAACTCACAATTTCAACCTCATGAAACTTCAATGTAAATCAATTTCTAATACCTATAATTGCATCAATCAACATCACTAAATCACTTTATATACACTAAAGTCATCAAAGACCATCACTCACCATGGCTACCAAAAATTCACTCCTCTCATAACTCACCAATTTCTTTTAGTTTCTTACAAATTTCACGTCATTTTAACCTTAATTCAAGGATTAATAAAGGAAGAAAGGAAGACTAACCTCTTGTGACCCAACTGCAAACAACTTTTCTTCTTCTTATGGGTATCTAAAGCTTCCTTATGGAGTGGGGAGGATTTTTAATGAAGGGGACTAGGGGTTTTGGTGGATAAATGAAGAGAAACTCAAGCTCAAAGCTTGAGCAAAAATGGTGGAGGGGAGAGAACAATGGAGACGGCAAGGAGAGAGAGAAGAGGAAGATGAAGAAGACTTGTGGTTGGTGAATTTTCGTCTCTTGTGTCTTATATATATTCTATAATTATTGTACTTTAATTTTTTTTTAAATGCCATAAGTCTATTTCCTTTCTTTTCTTTTCTTTCCTTTTCTTTTCTTTTCTTTTCTTTTTCTTTCTCTTCTCATTTTCCAAATTCAAATTCATAAATTTAATTTATGTTAATTATTTTATTTCATAATTTTAATTTGACATTTAGGTCAAAATTCACCTCTGAGGGTGAAATGACCAAAATGCCCTTCATGGTGCTCATCGGGTTATTTTTATTATTTTATACCAATTAATAAATTCTCTAAATTTTATTTATTTCTCAAAATTTTTTCTATATTTTTTTAATATTTATTTCATTAATTTATGCCTCATCACTATAGTTTAAGTGTAGTTCCAGACATCCTGACTGTTCGAACACACATTAGTCGTCGGAACAGTAAAATGTACGGACTACCTACGGTGAGGGCGTTATAAGAATTAATTTGAATTTTTTTATTACAAATGAATTATTTCAAAAGAAGTGTAATAAAAGTTTAATGTAATATTTTAAACTTTTTAACTTAGAAATTATTAATAATGCAAAAAAAAAAGTTGTGTAAATCTCCATAAATAAAATTTCAATTTAAAATTTTTATAAAAGATAGCTATATGTTAAAGGAATAAAAAAGTAAAAGATGAAAAGAAATTATCACTTAATTTAAAGGTTGTAATGTTACAATTATTATATGATATTTTGGTGATGATAAAGGTCAAAATTAAAATATTACTACTTATCCTCGTTCTTGGATTCCTTCTCCTTTTTAAAGCCATCAAATAAAAATTTGTCAAGAATTATTAAACAAGTTCTTTAAAGGCTTAATGATAATGAAAAAAGAACTGTGCTTTTTAATATTGTGACTTTTTAATTTGATTTATATTTTCATATGTACTATTAAGATTTAAATTCTATACATTATGAGAGATTCGCAAATAGTAACCCACTGCACCTCTTAAAGGGAGAATACAGTTTTGATTTTTCGAGGGGGCATTGTTGGGAGAGATAATCACGAATCATGAAATAATTAATCTTTTGTGAATCATAAAATAGATATAAAGATACCTAATGTGTAAAAAATAACTAATCCAATCACTTCTACTCAAATATTTTAATTTTAATAATTTTTTCAAGATTTAAAAATTGTTTTATTTTTTTAGATTAATTTAAATTAAGATTTGAAGTAAGACTTCACAGGACTAGAGATGACTCATATTTTCAGAGTCACAATCCAGCTATCTCTTCTTCTCATTCATGTTTGCCTTCCCCAATTTACCCAAAATAGATATGTCGTTGTTGCAATTAGCGTTCCATTCAAGCTATTCTAAAGGAGGGAGAATCCAAGAGTGAGGAAGAGGAGTAATTTTTACATATCATCCCTAAATTTCCACTGTCATCATGAAAATCAAATGATGATGAGCAAGTTAGTTTCTTTTTATGAAAAATATTTGCTTATAAAAAAAATCAAATGATAAGGATTGTAACTTTTCAGTCCCTAAATTAGGTGACAGTTTCTTTTCGTTTTCTATGATTCTTTTCTTTTGACATGAAGCTATCTTCCATTATAGAGATCTATGCAAAATTTGAAAATGGGTCCATCCACACAGAATCTATTTTTGCAGCTTGACCATATATAATTACTTAAAAATTCATAATTCGTTCCTTTAAGCTTCGAATTGAGTTCGATTTTTGATTCTGAAACTAAACTCATGATTTTTTCCAATCATATATACATATTTTCAAATTATACTTCAATTTATACAGTTTTTATTTCAAAATTTAACTCATCTGCATTATTATACTTCAATTTATATAGTTAAAAGTTCTTTTCTTTGGGATACATCAATGAGAAGTTCATAAATAATGAATAATCTAATCTAATTATTTTTGACATAATTTTAAACATTCATAATCATCAAAATTCTAATGTTTATTTTATAATATAAGATATCATGAGTTCGAATCTATGTACTTTTAAGAATTTTTAATATAGAATAAAAAAATTATTAATTTAGTCTTTTAATTAAATTTTATGTTATTTGAGTCATGTAAATCGTCACGTTAATTCTCAATTAAATTATTAATTATGTGGATCATTTCTAATTTTTTATAAATTATAATGAATAGAGTGAATTCGAATAAGATGATAAATTGAATAAAAATTGATCACATCTATCAAAAGTATTAAACAAATTATAAATAATCATAGCATTTTGTGCTGATATAAAGAAAAGAGGTTCCTTGGGACCAGGTCAAAAGAAGAGGAATAGGAAAAGAAGAAGAAACTAAAATAGTGTGTAACTCGATCAAGAAAGAAAGGCTAGGGTAGTCTTGTTGCATAAGGTAAAAAGGGTCTATACCTATACTTATTCATGCTTCAAGTGTAACGAACTTTTTTATAAGTTCATATGATATAAAAAAGGTAAGGATATAGACCCACTTTATTTTGCGCTAAAATATTCAACTAATAATATCAACATATTATTCAACCTAAATATTTAAGCTTATAGGTGAGAGTGTCAAAAATAGTATTATATCTTTGTTATAACCCAACAAACCTCATCTCTCACTATGGTGTTCCTCGTTTTTGGTCTGTTGCAATGCAGCCTAATTTATATGGTTAATTATATTAAGAATGATATGAATTTTTTTTTTTTTCACACAAAAGCCTCTTCCTCTTCACTATGAAGTTTCTCTATGGATCAAATGAAACCATATAGTGGATTAGTGACGGTAATTTACTCAGGTGCCCAAAAGCTATTAAGTCTATTATATTTCAAAGTGGGTTTGATTTTACTCATGGTTTCTTAATTTATGAGTTATAACGTTGCAGTCTTCTATTTTTCATTTACATGGTAAAACTCCTCAAGCATTAATTGAATGAACACTGAAATCACTATCACTTTCAAAGCCTTGTAGAATATCCTCGTACTTGGATTCTCCCTGATGACTTGAATGGAACACTGATGGATCTGTTGCCATCGACAGATCTATTTTGGACAAACTGGTCCCTGCTGGTGGTAAATTAGACCATATTCTCTAGCCCTTGTTTCATTGTTTTCTCTTTCAATGGTGGTCCGTGGCAGCATCTTCGAATTTCGAACAAGACTAGTAATATTTTGAGTCTCTTTCCTCAAGTGCGGGGCAAATTTTTGCTGGGTGGTCCATTGGGTTTGGTATTTTCTAGCTTTACTCTATTGTGTAGCTCGTTAGGTTAATCTATGGATCTATCTGAATCTAGCTCAATTAGCTCAATCAATGAGTTTGGCTCGGTGCGGCTTAGTCCACTATTTTGAGATCCTGAATCTATGACTATTCAGTCTGATTAATCCCACCATCCATATTAAGTCTAAACAAATTGGTTTTAATAGGGTCAATTTATATTCTCACAATCCTAAAAATAAGTTATCACTAAATTAGATCTCATTTATAATAGGTTTTGCATTTTGTTACATTCTATGCGACACTAGGCTTTTGCTGTTTGAATTTATTGATAATTTTAACTTCCACTGCATGAAATTTTCCAAGTGATCTGTGAAATTTTATCACTATGATTCCACGTAGACAATATTACATAGAATGATAATTTAATTAGCGAAAAACATAAAGATAATAATGAGCCCTGCAAAATAATAACAAACCACTGACTAATTATTTTAATTTTTTTATTTTTAAAATAATTATTTTTTATAGATTTAATAACTAAATTTACATGTCTTTCTTTAATTGGATTGCTATTCCATACCGAAAATCCTATATGAATCATGGTTCCATGGTATAATTACTAGTGAATATGAACAATCCCAAACCACCCCCCAACCCCCCCCCCCGCCCCCCCCCCCCCTCCCTTCTTTTTTTCTTTCTCATTTTATGTTATCATTATTTGGAGCTCTTTGAAATCATAAAATTTCCATTTGACCTATTAAATGTAAGAACGTTGCCGTCATGAAAGATTTGTTTTTCCCTTTTTTAAAAGAAAATGTGGGCCTACATCCTCGAATCTTGCTTTGGCTTTAATACCTTTAGATGACGACGGGACCCTAAAAGGGCAAGTGCACAATCATGCATGTGGATCACGTTACCATGAACTCTATATAAAGGGGGCATTGTCATGACAAGTGAAAACCACACAAGCACTTGAAAATCGTTACACCATCAATATGTCTTTGGCTATCAAACACTCTCTTCTGTTGGGGATGCTCGTCTTCATCATAGGCTTGTTGGCTCTTTCTCAGCCAGCAACGGCTGATTGTAACAATGGAGTCCCGCATAACTTTAACCGTAGTTATTTTCCGGATGACTTCATTTTTGGGACAGCCACTTCTGCTTACCAGGTATAAACCTTCATTTTTGGGCTTCTAGTCTTCTAGCCGTATGTGCTCTCCCAACATCTATTGGTTTCCAAGTTTGCGTCACTTACTCAAGTTTGCTTCAAAAAATCATAATAAGATTCACTCTCACGTTAGAATGAAAGTTCTTCATGTTAAGGATGAAGATAAACAACTAATTAATGAACAATTATGTATATATTCTGAGTATTTGTTCACTAACTGTTCAGGCTTATATGAACAAATAATTGTTTAATTCCTTGTTTATGGTATTCAGATTGAAGGTGAAGCAAACACAAAGGGCAGAGGACCTAGTGTCTGGGACATATTTACCCATGAATCTCCAGGTATCCTTGTATGTACGTGTGTGTCTGTGTCAGCAGAATATATGTAAGTGCAAAATGTTTATAATTTCTGTGTAATCATGCAGAGAGGATAAAGGATCACAGCAATGGAGATGTTGCAGTTGATTTCTATAATCGCTACAAAGTATAATAGTCAAACATTTTTTTCCAATTTTCCTGAAAACCCTTGTTCATTGCCAATAATGAAATTAAACAAAATTTGTGAAACTGATGCTGCAGGAAGATATACAAAATGTAAAGGCTATGGGTTTCGATGCTTTCCGATTATCCATTTCATGGCCCAGAGTTATACCTAGTGAGTATATTTTTATCAAAGTTTGAACTTACTCAACATGTGTTGGCTTCATATGAATTTTGCTATAAATTACACGTATTTATAATTTCTAAATTCACTCCTATTGATGTTATGAATTTTTAATATTCAGGTGGAAGGAGACGTGAAGGAGTGAACGAGGAAGGGATTGAATTTTATAATGATGTTATCGATGAAATTAAAAACAATGGTGATAATTACCTCCTTTCCTCTTAAAGGATTCAATATAGCGAATAGAAATTTTATACCCTTAATATTAAAAAAAAAGCTATCAAAAATAGTAATATATATTGAAGAGCAATGTGCCCATTGAATATTTTTTTTTTATTTTAAAAGCATAAACACCAAACATTTATTGAAAATTTTGAAAACTACAATTAATTAACTATCTTAATTACATTGTCTCCTAATTCCTACTTTTTTATTTTATCAAGGGAAAAGACTTTCATCTTCTAGCTCCTTCCTGAAGTTATAAAATTACATCAAACTTCTAATTTATTTTGTTGCAAAAAAATTCAGGCCTAAAACCTTTTGTTACTCTTTTTCATTGGGACACTCCTCAAGGCCTAGAGGACAAATATGGTGGCTTTTTAAGCAGTAATATCGTGTAAGTATACAACTTCAAAACATATTTTCAAACTATTAAAATTCAAAATATTACATCAATTTCTTTGAATAATAATATTCTCATCTAATTACATGGCATATAGGAATGATTTTCGTGATTATGCGGATCTTCTCTTTGATAAATTTGGTGATCGCGTGAAGCATTGGATGACTTTCAATGAACCATGGGCTCTCAGCGGATTTGCATATGATGATGGAGTTTTTGCCCCTGGTCGATGCTCATCTTGGGTGAATCGTCAATGTCGTGCTGGAAACTCAGCCACTGAACCTTACATAGTTGCCCATCATTTACTCCTTTCTCATGCTGCAGCTGTACGAGTCTATAGGGAAAAGTACCAGGTTCGTAAAACAAACACACATGTGTGTTTATTCTCAAGTAGATAAGTATCTAGATTTAACATTCTTATTATATTGATCATGTAGACAACTCAAGATGGCATGATCGGAATAACACTCTTTACATTCTGGTTTGAACCTCTCTCCAATAGATCAATTGATATAGAAGCATCTAGAACAGCCCTTGATTTCATGTTTGGATTGTGAGTCTTTCTTCCAAATTACTATAATAATTAACCTTTGCTTTGTACAAAATTTTTTAATCAATATACATATTTTTTTTCGTATTTTTTAGGTGGATGGATCCTTTAACTTACGGTCAATATCCGAGAAGGGTGAAGGATTTAGTTGGAGATAGATTGCCCAAATTTACTGATGAAGAAACTCAATTGCTTAGAAAATCATATGATTTTCTTGATTACAATACTATACTTCGTATTATGCAAAACCAAATGCTCCATTTGATCCAAATCATGTTAGATACAAGACTGATAGCCGCATTATTGAAACTGGTAAGTTAATATGGAAACATAATACATTGAAGGTTATATATATAATCCAAATAAACTTCTATATTTATATATATTTGTTCATAAGTTTTTCTTTTTTAAAAGAGTTTAACTGATAATTTATATATATATATATATATATATAATTTTTTTTTTTTTTCACAGCTTTTGATTATGATGGCAAACCAATTGGTCCACATGTAAGTGTATAACAAAATGAATTTATGAAATATAGCAAAGAGAAAATTATACATTTATGGATGGCATTGCTAACATAAAAATAAAAAATTTACAGGCTTACTCACCTTGGTTTTATATTTTTCCGAAAGGCATCCGACATCTTCTAAACTACACCAAAGATACATATGATAATCCAGTAATTTTCATTACTGAGAATGGTAAGTATCTGATGACTTTCTCATGTAGCAATGCTATCTAGTTGACAGTTATATTGTAATCTCACTTATTTTTCTACGCGCTAATTTAGGGGTTGATAGATACAATAACGAATCCTTAACTCCTAAGCAAGTTAGGAAGGATAAATTCAGGATAGACTATTATCGGGAGCATATGTGGCATGCATTGGGATCCCTCAAGTGAGTCTAAACTCCAATTTACTGATATAGAAGTTTATAATCCTTAATTAACTTTCCTAACGAAGGTTGGTTTTGGTAGGGAATACAATGTTAATCTCAAAGGTTACTTTGCATGGTCATATTTGGACAACTTCGAATGGAATATTGGTTATACTTCAAGATTTGGTTTATACTATGTAGACTACAACGATGGCCTGAAAAGATACGCGAAGAATTCAGCTAAATGGTTCACGCATTTCCTGAAGCCATTGGTTCCAAACAAGATCACCAAGACTACTTCAAAGGGTTCAAGGAGGGTTGGCAAATACTACATAATGTAGTCTGTGTTGTGACTTGTAGAGGTGCCATAATTATATGTGTGACTTCTGTGTGTCTTGCAATTAAATAATATCATTGGGCTACTTCCAAGCTCCAATGACAGCTTGTGCTGTAATAGATTTGTGTGACTTTTTGTGTGTCTTGCAATTAAATAATATGATCATTGGGCTAGCTACTGCTTAGCTCCAATGACATGGCTTGTGATTTTTGGTGAAGTTGTATCTCCTATAGGAGTTCCAAACTTATGTTGTATTGCTGTTCCTTCTTTGAAATGTTATATGGTTTTAAGTTGTGTTTTAAATTAATATTGTCACCCTTTGAAATTAATTTTTTAATAACCCGGTCGAAACTAAATTTTATCAAATTTTAAAAATAAATATGACTAAATTAAAGTACATTATTAACCATAACAAAAGGTACAAAATTACATTACTACCAGTTATAAAGTAGATTAAAAGAAAATATTAAACAAATTATTGAAAGAGATGCATTGAAACCAGGTCAAAAGAAAAAAAAAAAGAAAAGAAACGAAAAATAGACTATCACCAGATTGAGGAAGTGCAACGGTTATTATCATTTGATTTTAATGATAAGAGTTCAATGTAATATTCTGATTTTTTATTTTAATTTTGAAAATATTAATAATGTAGATGAGTTAAAATTTTAAGCAATGGTCAAGCTCCCTTGTAGTTAGTAGGTAGACGGGTGTAACGGGGTTGGATCTATTAATCATGGGTTCAGCTCAAGCAGATTTTTTACTCGTACTTTTATCTTAATAAAATTTTGCTTATAAAATTTTGTGTAGATTCTTATAAAATGAAATTTCAATTTAATTTTTATGGGAAATTGCCATATGAAAAGAAAAAGTAAAAGAAGAAGAAAAGAAACTATCACCTGATTTTGGGGCTGCATTGTAATTGTCATTATCATTTGATTTTAGCGACTCATCTGCTTATAAAAAAAGAAAATTAGAGATGATATGTAAAGATTATCCGTTATCCTCTCTCTTGGATTCCTCCTCTTTAAGAATGGCTTAATGCATCTTTTAGATGATATGCAACGCCACCTTGTACTATAATCAAATTATCTTTCTATTAAAAATTGATGATAAAATATATTTTTTTTATTTTAATTTTGATTAATTTTTATCAATGTGACATTTTTCAGTATTTCAGTCAGGATAACTACTAGAAAGTTGAAATTTCTGAAAAGATTGATCTATCAGGTGCACAAGTAGAGAAAGAAACGTACTGGATTGGAGGATCTTGTTGGCGTAGGCCCCATTCCATGAGAATTCTAGTGGGACTTCCTGTTGAGCTCACTGCTAGCCAATTCTCCTCTCGCAATGAAAGATCTGTCAATGATATGTTATAACAAGCACACAAATTTCAACTTTATATACACAATCGCACAATCACAATAAAGGGAAGAGAAGAGACACAAGATTTATATGATTCAACTGTAAAATTTATGTTCACAGGCAAAACATAAATAAAAGGACTAAGAGTTGTGTAGGCCTTTTTGTGTCCTTTTAATTTCAATAAGATTATTTTGCTTATTAAAAAAAAATAATGAATGTAAGACACTCAAAGTTCTCAAATCCCAACCATAGTGTATTTTCCGAATTTTTCATAATACTGCCATAATAGGCAGCTATCAGCCCTTATCCTTTGATAGACCTTAAAAAATATTATAATCGAGTCCCAATACAAAACTTTCAAGCCAGGTCACAAATTAATTACCTTAGCTTGAAATTACCTTCGTCATAAAAAAAATAAAAAAAAATTCAAGCCACCAACTACACTACACTCTTAGTCCGTTTCTCCACCGAAATCTAATTTAGGACATTGTCAATTGCAGAAAAATTTTCCTGGAATTGGGAATTCTGAAGCTCTCAATTTGGTGGTAATTTACTATATATTTTTCCTTCTTCTAATCGCAGTCTTACCATTTGATCATTTTTTTTTTCGCTAAATCAATTTAGTTTTGCTTGGGAGAGTTCTCCTTGGCTTTGTTTCCAATGGCTCTGTGGTGTTCTTTAGTTTTCTACTGTTGCTGCCACAGTGCTACCCTTCACTTCATTCTGCATTAAGAATTTCACTTTTGGTACTCTTGTTGAATTCCGTCTGCCATTTTCTTGGTGTTGCTGCACAAGCTTGGTAAAATGGTTTATTGCTTGTTTATTTGGTTTATCTTCTGGCATTTTTTTCGTCTTGCTTTGGAGTTCCAGGCTTTGGGTTTTCTCCGGTTGGTTTCTGTTCTCTCTTGATGAATACAATTCAATTTCATTATTTAAAAGAGAGGTGGGGAAGGCTCCTGATTTTGTTGCAGCAATCTGCAATTGATGGATTCTTTCTTTATTGGGAATCTACAGCAAAGTTATATGATCAATAATGAATGGATTTATTTTGATGTGAGAACTGGGATTCAGTGGTACAGATGTACGCTCCCATTTTTTCCCCCAGAAGATTAAGATTGATGGTCCATGTGGATGTTGCCATAAAAAAAATGTTTTTTAACTTATGATTTATCATTTAATTTTAGATTCCCTAATATCTGTGATCAAAGTACCCTTCTTAGTAAGTGGTAAAGTTTTTGCTAATTTAATTCGAATCTGCTTGATTTAGAGTGATCTACAGTTTGTTTTAATTCACACAAAACTTTAAATGATCTGTAAAATTAAAGATTTAATAGAAAGTCAATTTGACAATTTTATTTTTTCACATTCGATCTTTCCTCATCACCACCAAATATCATTGCCATTTGATGTCCCATGAATATCAAAGATGAAATTTTAAAGGCATTGGTGGTAGTAATAAGGCAAGATTTTCATGGATGATCACAGACCAATAAAAAAAAAAAGTTAAAAATTCAGTTGACAAAATTAAACAAAATTACAACTCCTGACAATTTGAATAAAATTATTAAAATTAAACATTTTGAATAAAATTAAAAATCTTTAAAATATTTGATATTTTTTAGATATTATAATACACACAAGAATTTAAGGCTCATACAATCGCATATATAAAATATAAATAAAAGAAGAAAAGTAATACGATAGCAAAGCCGACGTTAATGGATAAGACACTAGAGAAAATTCCTTTATAATGAAAAAGAACATGTTACAATTACTTGACAATTTCTAAACTTTAATCCCAATAAATTTATCAAAATTTTCATACTTTATCGAAATAAACAAAATTTACAATATTTACGCTAGTTTGTATCGCGAAGGCATTCAACTTGCAAACTGATATAAATTTAATATGAAATTATTTCTATATATCGACTTAATAGATGTATAGCTCAAATAAAGGCAAATCAAAATGACTTGTAGACTGACTTGTTTATCACCTTTACTATTGGACAAATATTATACTTACAATGACATGTCAATTTTTTTTTTTTTCCTTTTCAAAAGTAAAAACGTAATAATAAAAAAGAAATATGCCCATTAAAAAGAGTTCATTGGAATATATAATAATGAAAAGCTCCTCCTTGGGATGTTCTCTGTGGTTGGGATCAAATCAAACCATGGTACTGATTTACTTGATCGAGTTCCTATAAGTCCTGGTAACATACTTTCATTGCCTTGCAGAATTTAGATTAGAACTTTTTAATTTATTTCTACTTAAATTAAGATATAGAACTTGATAAATATCCATTATATTTTTATTATGCACAAGTTTTTCATATTTATTCAATAGAGTTTTTTTCTTTATAAAGTTACATTTACTTTATTTTATTCTTAAATTTTGGATTGAATCTTGTGTTATTTTAAGATTTTGAATTACATTTTTTTTATTTTCAAGAGTTTGATTATGTGTCAATACTTTTTCGTGCTATACGCTTCGTAAAAAAAAAAAAGTCATGAGTATCTAACTCAATTGGAAGCTTAAAGGAACGAGGCGTAAATTTTTTTAAGTAATTATACATGGTTAAACTGCCAGAATTGAGTGTGTAGATGGACCCATTTTCAAATTTTGCATAGATGTCTATAATGGAAGATAGCTACATGTCAAAAGAAAAGAATAATAGAAAATGAAAAGAAACTATCACTTAATTTAGGAACTGAAACATTACGATCGTTATCATTTGATTTTTTTTTATAAATAAATATTTTCCATTCAATATGAAATTCAAAAAATAAAAATAACTTATTCATTATCATTTGATTTTCGTGATAACGGTCAAAATTTAGGGATGATAGGTAAAAATTACCCCTTTTCCTCACTCTTGGATTCTCCTTTAGAATAGCTTAAATGGAACACTGATAGATACATTTTTGCAACAACGACAGATCTATTTTCGGTAAATTGGGGAAGGTAAACATGAAAGAGAAGAAGTGATAGCTAGATTGTGACTCAGAAAATATTTTTGAGATCATTTTTTCATAATTGGAATCAGTGGTCAGGACAAGAATCGATAACCAACAACTAATATTGTTTCTATTTTTCATCATGTAATCTTCTCTTTTGTGAATAAAGAACAGTTTCATTATTAAAAGGGGGAGGCTCTTTATTTTGTGGAATTTTTCTTTATTGGGAATCTAGAGAAAAGTTTGTATGATGAATGATGAATAGAGTTAATTTGACGTGAGAGTTGGGAATCTAGAGAAAATAGTACCCTGAACTATTTTCTGTCAGATTGTTACTTGAAGTTAGCATTCTATTAATGGCTTAAAGGAAATGTAATGATGTAAAAAGTTCAAAGGTATTATTTTGATGACGATTAATATTTTGTCCATTAAGTGATATGATAAAGTGATAAATCATTTTTTGCATTTCTAAAATTATTTCTAAAAAAATATCACTGAATTGAAAAAGAGTGGAGGTGAATAAATGAGTTAGAGGCAATAGTTCATAAGGTATGATAATTGGATTTATTTGAGTTTGGATCAACCATTGCTAAAAAGGTTGAAGATAACCAATTAATTAATTGGCTCTTGATCCTTATAAACATTTTAGGATTCCTTTCTCTTTTAGATGAGAGACTCTTGTCAACAATTACATGCAACTCTTTGAAATCCAAAAAAAATTTATCTAAACCTTTAAATATGTAATGGTTTTTAATTGATTAAATTGTTGAGATTCAAGCTCATATATTATAATTTTAAAAAAAATTTCGATACCACTCATGATTTATAACTCATCAGTAGACAATAATACTTGGTCTGATTCTCTAAATGGAAAAAACATTTGCATGAAATAAAAAGAAAAAGTGAGGGAACCATTGGAATCTTGCTTTGGCTTTATTGCCGTGAAACACAACTAGCATACCAACAGTGGACAACCATGCATGTATTTCATTACGTCAACAATTTCTTGCTTTCCTCTATTGCTATATAAAGGGGACATCGCTATGAGAAGGAGAAACCATAAGCACTTCAAATCATATAATACCACCAATATGATTACTAAACACTCTCTTCTATTAGGGATTCTAGCAGTTTTGCTGAGCCAGCAACAATATTATTAGATGAAGAACACGATGTCCCAAGAAATTTTAGCCCTAGCTATTTTCCTGAAGACTTCACTTTTGGAGTATCCACTTCTGCTTACCAGGTATTAATTACCTGCTTCAGTAGTGGCCTAATAAAGAAATAATGAAGTCTTCAAGTTAGAGTGTGATGTGGCCCAACCGCAAGTGCACGGGTCGTACAAGTAATATAGAAAAGATATCGTTCCCACGAGGAGTTGTGTTAATAAATGAATTTTTGATATAAAAAGTTGACTAAATTGAACTATTTTTGAAATTAAAGCAATGAATTAATGGGTATTGGAGTATGAAATCTATATGTGCAAAATCAATAATCAATTCAACTATGTAATGATTTAACTAAATTTGCATCAAATTAAAATAAAGCAAATTCAAATATGGCAATATTCAAAATGGCAAGTAATTAAATTCGATTAGAAATTAACAATGATAAAAAGGCGATTCCGGAGTTCGGGATTTCATATTCAAGCTATTTTGGGATTTTAAATTGGTTATCCAATCTTGTGGAACTTACGGGTTTTAAGGAGATTAATTCTTAAATCTTTTGAATACCCTTTCGAGTGGGACAAAGAGTGCCTTAATCAATCTAATCCTACTTTCGTGGACTTAGAGTTAATTAAGACCCATTAAGTTCTTTAATTAATCTGTGAATCCTCTTAATCCTTAGTCTATTTCTAGATCTAAGTTAATTAAGTCCAATTTCTTGATTATCTATCACAAGGCCTTCTCCTTTCGGTGCCTCAACCATGGATTAAAAACATAACTTAATGGGATTCTACACTAAGCATGTCATTAAGCACACAAGAAATGAATAAAACTCATTAAGACCACAAAATATGGATTACCCAATCAAAATCCACAAAATATCCCAAACATTACATCCCTTACTCCAGAATCAAAAGTAAAACAACTCACTACCCATAATATTTACAAGATATTCTGAGTTTATATGGAAATAAAACTTTAATCTAAGCTAAGAAATAAAAAGCTCAACACTAGAAATGTAGGAAAAATGTAAGGAAGGAAAGAAATCTCCAAATCTGGTTGGAAATGGTGTGAAAATGATTGTGTCTCTTTAGCTGCTCCTGCTCCTTTTTCCCCTCTCCTTGTCTCCTTTTCTAAAATGGGAAATGGGGCTATTTATAGCATTTTCTGACATGGAGCCCTAAAATGGTGTGTTTGAGGAGGGATTTTCTAAGGGGATCTTCTGCCAGCTCATTAATGAACTCTTTGTGGGACTGCATAAGTGGACTGCATAAGTCATGCAGTCCCTTATGCAGTTTTCGGCTGGTTTCTGGTTCACTTATGCGAAACTGCATGACTTGGCGCATAGGTTATGCACAATTCCGTGAAAGTGCATAAGGGAGGCGTGAATCTGCATAAGCTATGCACTCTCCTTATGCACAATTCGGCAGGTGTTGGAACAGTGTTTCTTCTCCTCATGCGGATCTGCATAGCTTATGCGGCAAGTTATGCACAATTTTGTCAATGCATATTTCAACTTGAAAACTTGTTCTTGACATCTTTGGCTGTAGAAGTCACTCCTCAATGGCAAAATTTCTTTTCAGTCCTTCAAAAACACCATTTTTCCTACAAAACAAAGTAAAAATTACAAATTAATCCAAAACTGACAATTATGAAAAACTAACTAAATAACTAATGAAATTAGCTAAAAGTGACTAAAAATCAAATAAAATGGCTATGAAATTAAACCTAAATTACTATGCAAAATGTATGCATCAGAGTGGAAGTTCTTTATGTTCTTATTTTTCTGAAACAATGAAGAAAAACAGCTAATAATGAACAAGTAGATTCTGAGTGTTTATTAACAAACCATCCAGGCTTATGCATACAAAATATTAGTAGTATATATAGTGTTTAAATCCTTGTTTGTGGCATTCAGGTTGAAGGTGAAGCAAATAAGAAGGGCAGAGGACCTAGCGTGTGGGACATATTTGCCCGTGAGTCTTCAGGTAAGTATATGTTTATATGTTGACTATTTACATATATTATCTCCCTGCAAATTATTAAATATTTCTATGAAATTTTGCAGAGAGGATAAAGGATCAGAGCAATGGAGATGTTGCAGTTGATTTCTATAATCGCTATGCCATACGATAATTACATTTTTTTTTCTTGTTTCCTCACAAAATCCTTGTTCACTTTCAAGAAAAAAAAAACTAAACAATACTTTTGAAATTGCAGGAAGATATTCAATTAATGAAAGATATAGGTGTAAATGCTTTCAGATTCTCCATTTCATGGTCTAGAATAATACCTAGTAAGTACATTACCAATTTTTGAATTTGCTCCACTACACATTTATAATTAATTATCTACTTCTTTTTTTTTTTCTTTTCATTTTAAAATTTTAAATATTCAGGTGGAAGAGTACGAGATGGAGTGAATGAGGAAGGGATAGAATTTTACAACAAGCTTATCAATGAAACTAAATCAAAGGGTGATAATTGTCTCTTTCCCTTGAAGGATTCGAATAGAAATTGTCCGCCTTCAATATTTAGAAAATGTGAACAAAAATATATAATGATAACATTATAATAATAAAGGTCAATCTCCCTATTAAAGGTTTCTTTTTTCCTGTTAAAATTGAAAAATACCAAATGTTCGTTGGAAAATTTGAACAACTAGTGATGCTGCTAACCACCTTACATTGTCAAATATTTTATTGAATTCAATAGAATATTTGATTAAATTATATTGCATTATGCCCTATCAAATGTATTAGAACACACACTTCTAATTTATTGTATTTGCAAAATTAGGTTTGGAGCCTTTCGTAACAATTTTTCATTGGGATACTCCTCAAGCCCTAGAAGACAAGTATGGTGGCTTTTTAAGCCGTTGTATTGTGTAAGTATGCAAGCTTATGCTACATTTCTAAAATAGTAAAGGTTGAAGCCTGGATATCTATCTATTTCTTTGAATTATAATATTCTCATCTCTAGCTTATTACAACTAATAAAATATTTTATTAAACAATCATATAAAATATAGAGATGATTTTCGTGACTTTGCGGATCTATGCTTCCAAAAATTTGGTGATCGAGTGAAGCATTGGATGACATTAAATGAACCATGGGCTGTTACCGGGTTCGGCTATGACTTGGGCATCCATGCTCCTGGCCGATGCTCATCTTGGGTGAATATTCAATGCTCTGCGGGAAACTCAGCCACAGAACCTTACATAGTTGCTCATCATTTGCTCCTTTCTCATGCGGCAGCTGTCCAAGTATACAGAGAAAAATACCAGGTACACACACACACACATATATAAATATATATTACTCTTTCAAATAGAAACATATGTACATCTGAACTTATTTTTATTGATTGTGTAGGCAGAACAAAAGGGCGAAATTGGGATAACACTCTTTACTTTTTGGTTTGAACCTTTCTCCAATGGTATAGCTGATAGAGAAGCAGCTAAAACAGCCCTTGATTTTATGTTTGGATTGTGAGTATTTCTTTCAAATTAATTAAGCTTTTTTATAGGAATAAATTATGCTCACAAGCGTTTAATTAATAATATACAAAAATTTTCTATCTTTTTCAGGTTTATGCATCCTATGACCTATGGCCACTACCCAAGAAGTGTGCAAACTTTAGTTGGAAATAAATTGCAAAAATTTACTTGCAGAGAATCTCAGTTGCTTAAAGGATCATATGATTTTGTTGGGTTGCAATACTACACTTCATATTATGCAAAAGCAAATGCCACTGTTAATCCATATTATATTAGATATAGAACTGAACATCGTGTTACTGAAACTCGTAAGTTTACTTATGTAAAAATATGATACTTTTTTTCAATAAGCAAATATGACACATTGATAGCGAGAAGGAAAAAAAATGGTTATGTATAAAAAAAAAATCCAATTTAACTTCAATATAGCTTATCACCACATGTTGTATATGCTTGTTAATAAGGATTTTCTTTAGCCCATAATAACACGCTAATTTTCTTTTTATTACAGCTTACGGTGAAGATGGTAAACCCATTGGTCCACAGGTTAGTGCCCAAGAAAATGAATTCATAAAAATATAATGGATAGAATTATACATTTGTGGATTGTATCAATGACATAGAGATAAATCATGCAGGCATACTCTCCTTGGTTTTATATTTATCCGAAAGGTATTCGACATCTTTTAAACTATACTAAAGATACATACAACAATCCAGTAATTTACATCACTGAGAATGGTAAGTCATTTATGCCTTTCTCATGTCGAAATGGAAAGTACTTAATTATAGATATATTTACATCTAATTTCTTTTTCTATACTATTAGGGGTTGACGAGTACAACAATGAAACGCTAAGCTGGCAGGAGGGGACTCTAGATGACCACAGGATTCAATATTATAAAACCCATCTTTGGAATGTACTTGGATCCATCAAGTGAGTAAAATCTCCAAGATAATTATCTACAAGTTTTCGATAATCATTTGCCTAATGATGATTGGTTTTGGCAGGGAGTACAATGTTAATGTCAAAGGTTACTTTGCTTGGTCATTTATGGATAACTACGAATGGAATATTGGTTATACTTCCAGATTTGGTTTGTACTACGTGGACAACAAAGATAACATGAAAAGACACCCCAAGAACTCAGCTTCTTGGTTTGCATCTTTCCTCGATAATAGGCGAGAATGGATTCTTCCGATTAGTTCGAACGTGACCAAGATTTCTTCAAGGGCTAGCAAATACATATAGCTAGCATGTGCCTTGTAGAGGTGCTGCATTTGTGTGACTTTTGTGTGTCTTGCTACTAAATAACATCACTGGAC